>NC_022029.1:1214377-1288179 GCF_000317375.1 Microtus ochrogaster | reverse complement strand
AGCCTGTCCTGGAACTAGCTCTGTAGACCAGGCTGGTCTCGAACTCGAACTCACAGAGATCCGCCTGCCTCTGCCTCCCGAGTGCTGGGATTAAAGGTGTGCGCCACCACCGCCCGGCTTCCTACTTCATTTTACAAAGCTTTCTTTCTTTCTTTCTTTCTTTCTTTCTTTCTTTCTTTCTTTCTTTCTTTCTTTCTTTCTTTCTTTCTTTAATTGATTTTCATTGAGCTCTACATTTTTTCTCTGCTCCCCTCCCTGCCTCTCCCCTTCCAAGGTCCCCATGCTCCCAATTTACTCAGGAGATCTTATCTTTTTCTACTACCCGTGTAGATCTATACCTGTCTCTCTTAGGGTCCTCATTGTTGTCTAGGTTTCCTACCCAGGGAATGGTGCCTCCCACGGTGAACTGACTCCTCCTACATGATTAACAGTCATGCCCCACCCTGCCTGCCACCCCTGTGACAAATCTGCTCTAGGCAATTCTTCCACAGAGCCTTCCTCTCAGGTGGCTTTAGGATGTGAGAAGTTGAACGTGAAAGGCAGCTAGGACTGAACTTGACCACGTCAGCGCTTTTCTCAATGGCTCAGACATCTCCTGGTGACTTTAGTCTCATGTCCCTACTACATTTTCCTTACATTTTGCTGAGTCAAAGGTTGACTTTTTTTTTTTTTTTGCTCAGTCTTGGGCAGTTATTTCTGCTGAGTCATGGTTCAGTTATTTGCCACATCATGGTTTGAGTTTTTTTGTTGTTAAATTTTTAAAAGTTTTAAAAAGAAGTCACTATTGCTTAGGGGAAGAAGAGTGTCTCTGAAGACATGGTAATTCCTGACCCAAGGTGCAACTTCTGCCTCATGGATAAGTAAGCTCTCATCCAGTGGTACTCAACCTTCCAAGTGCTGTGACCCTTTAATATAGTTCCTCATGTTGTGGTGACCCCCCCCCCCCGCTATAAAATTATATAAGTTGTAACTTTATAGCTCTATTTTTGGTACTGTTATGAATTGTAATGTAAAATATCTGTGTTTTCCAATGGTCTTAGGTGACTGCTGTGAAAGTCATTTGAAACCCCCAAAGGGGTGGGGAGCCACAAGTGGAAAACCACTTTGCTAGACTTTTTGTTCTAGCTATTCAAGACTTGAAACAGTCATTTATCTCTGCGCTTTTAGCTTTCCTTACATAATATGTGCTTACCTTCAGAAGTAAGCAAAAATCCAAAAACTAGTGTGCAAAATGAAAACAGATGTTGGGGGCCATCCTGGTTTCGTTGCCTCATGAACTCAAATGGAAGTACATCTATTTTTTGGCAAAATCATTTTTCTGAAAGCTTTTTATAATAAGACTTAAACATTTAACAAACTGCTTATTTTAGATTGGTTGTTTACAAAATTATCTCTAGGAACCATGTCGCGGTCTGTGGTATACGCTGACACCAGAGACCATGTGCATGTGCGTGGTCTGTGTTGTCTCTAGAAACCACGTGGAAGTCCATGACCAGGGTTGCTCTGACTGTAAAGGGTGAGGAAGCTGCTTTTGCCAAGGTCTTGATGACTGCAGACTCACAGTGGAGAAAGAGGAACATAGAAGGTGTCTGTGACAACCATAGCCCTCTCCCCACCTAAAAAGTAATAGTGTAGATAGAAAGCCATTTAAGAGACCTTTTAAAAATTAGTCTTGCTGCAACTTGATATGCCATGTTTTACTGATACTCATGGGAGAACTGCGGTTTTCTGGATGGAGATGGAAGAGGAAGGGATGGGGGAATGCAACTGGGGAGAGGAAGTAGGAGGGGAGGATGAGGGGGGACTGTGACCAGGATGTAAAATAAATAGATGAATTTAAAAAATGCAAAAATATTGTAGTTCTCCTCAATTGATGACTTCTGGCAGGGTTGTGGGTGGTGAGAGACTCTGTTTTCTGCCACTGGGAATTTGACTATGCTTCAGGGAATTTGCGATGAAAACAAATTGGACTTTTTTCTTTCTTTTTTCTTCTGTTCTTTGGGAGGGGCACAAAGGTGTGGGGTGGGCATGGGAGGAAAAGGAAGGTAGTGTGTGCTCAGGGTTCATGCTATAAAATTTCCAAATAGTCAGTAAAAGGTATTTATCTTAAAAATTACCTCCAGGACTATATTTATAACTGTTAGATAGTTCTAGGTTCTTTGTGTCTCAGATACGCTTCCTATGTTTTCATTTGAGTACAAAGTTGCTTCATTAGAAAACATGGTATGGGTTTTAAAAATATTGCTTAAATAAGAAAGGTTTATATTTTACAAGATAATTAGTTTTAGTTTCTATTTAGTGTGTTGGGCTCGCCATTGCTCTTTGCTGCTGGCGGATTTGGCACACATCAATAGCCATCAGCCAGGTCAGCTTTGGCAAATGGAAGACCATGTTGTTGAGTCCTTCTACAGCCTCCATCTATGACACCATAACTAACATGTTCATGGGCCTACTGGACATTGACAAAGATGAGTGGGGGAAAGAGATTGACCCTGTTCACAGAATGGTTATCCTGTCTGCTTCTTCTGCAGAAGTCACCCTTTGATACATGCAATGCATAGTATCTTCATGTCTTCTACCAATTTGGAGTGATCTAGTTACATATCTCTTCCATAAATGTCTTTCTCACCAATTTCCCAATCACAGTTGTTTCAAATCCTGGAATTACTGCCCACGAATCCGTGTATAATTTCATATCATATCACACCCTCGGCTTCTCATCCTTACAAATTATAGATCATACTCTTTGAGGCCAAGCATACATGTTTGGGGACATAAGACATTGCAACAAGACTAGAACCATAGGCAACTGGGTAACTTCATGTAATTTGTTTATCCTTTTAAAACTTGCTTGGGCCTACTCACATATATACCATTTCCATTGGATGATAGATTGCTGGTAGGCAAGTCCAACTTTATGGTTTGGTAGATCAGATAATGCTCATAATGAGGAGTTCAGGTTGTATAGTAACTTGGTGACCCATTGTCAATTATCCCATTGTTATTAAAGCCGACTTGCTGGCCATGAACTGATTCTCAAAGGTAGAATAGTTGTCTGAGGATAACCACAAGCCTATGCTCCAGAATCCTAAGGGTGCTTGCTTGGGATTCACTTATGAAGGCCTTCTAAAAGCTCCAACAGCATTAATTTCTGCCTCCTTGGGTCTGCTAGATCACAAGGCTGAAGCTCTCATAGCACCTGGATCTGGTAAGAGTCTTCACCTGCTCTAGGGCCCAGTATAAACTAACCCTTAGCAGGAGGGTGCCACTAAAGCACCACAGGTGTAAGTCAAAGGTTTATAACAATAACAATGCAATGGTTGGATATAGTTGTGCACAATGACACCCATGTCCACATCCCAGCTTGCCCTTCTTCCCCATGCCCCAGCTCTCTCCTGACTGTCTTGCTGTTAAGCAGGATCATGAGACTCACCCTTTCTGATGGGTCATGGCTGTTGATGTTTCATGGCTATTCCTCTTGCTGTTTCTTGGGCATTGGAGTCCAATGTTTTCTAAATGTGAGAACTTCCTATATCAGCTGCACATGAGTACTAAAAGGAGCAAAATCCACCAACCAAACTGGGGTCTAATGTGTGCAAGAATTCATGTTTGCTGTGCTAGCCTGTTAAGGTTTTGTTGTGAGCACAGAGTTATCTCATTCATTATGACTCATGCTACATATCTAGTCACATCTTGGTTATTCTGTTCTGAGGCTCTTGCTATTTTGAACCTCCATTTTCTCATCTCTGAAGTAGAAATAATAGCACTTAGGGCAAAGCCCAGTTGATTGTTTCCTCCGCCTTCCTTGCTCACCCCACCTAAATTCCAAGAAATTCTTATTCTGTTGATCTGTGGACCTGCATTTCCAGCAGAGACCGGCCAATTAGAGGTGGCATATCTTCAGGAGCACCCTGACTGGGGTAGGTCTGTCACTTCCCCAATTCAGATTCAGAATTGGTATGGAGCTGTGAGAAAGAACACCTTTCTATCTTCTTCTATAAGCCTGGGTCTATAATATACCATCTTTTCCACTAAAGAAAGAGGATAGTGTGGGTATTGATACACAGAACTGAAAAGTCCATTTAGCTTTGCTTTTCCTATTATACCACCCAATAAGTCCTCTCTTTTTCTCTGCCTAAGGTTGCTTGAGTTGCATGCAAACGAAAGAGTCCTGACCAATGCCTGCACTTTGCTATTATTACAAGGATTAAATAAAGCAATGCATTCAAGTGTCTGTCACCTTACAAAGGCTCCGGACAAGACTGCTATTATGGCTGAGGTTGGTGGCTCAGGGGCTGTGTTCATGAGCACAATCTCTTGCCCGTTCTTAGGTCTCAATCCTTTAGGTAACCTTAAGATTTGATGAGCTCATAAACTGAGATCATATTATTTTGGGCCCCACAGAATTTTCTCCACCTGGATGCATGTGGTTGCTTTGCCATTTGATGCCTTGGAGGGACCTCATAAGAAACAGCTATTTGGAAACTTTTATTATATATGCTCCAGGGATGCTGTCTGCTGCTTCATTCAGAACCCCTCCTACAAAGACACATTAAAACATTCTTCTCAGGCTTATATGGGAAGGAAAACTTGACTTTCCCTAAAGTGATAATTTTCCATTGTTTTACATCCCCATCAGAGAAGACTGGATTCACCTTGCAGAAGTTGGAGACATAGCTCTAAGCACAGTAAACAGACTTTCTGCGATTTTCTTTTAAAAATTCAGGGGATATAAAAAGTCACCTTCTTCAAGACATAGCCATGTTTATTTTTATGGACACTATAAATCCTGCATCGAGCCATGCTGATTATTTTTAATGTTAACGTGGAATCTGTGGCTCCTTTTTCATAACGATGGTTAAAAATGCAGAGGCTTCAGATGAATTCTAGGCATTGTCTAATTGCTTGTCCCTTTATCTGATCCCGAGTTTATGTTTAGCTTTTTATCGTATGGTATACTTTCTTATGAATGTCTCACTTTGTGGAAATAAATAGGTTATAAATAAATAGAAACACTCCTATAAACATATTGACAAGCTTGAAATTTTATCACATGAGGCACAGGTTATTGGCTTGGTTTCCTACTAACAGCCCTCCTATCTCCAACTGTGCCCAATGTTAGTGAAATTAACACAACTGAACAAAAAGGTGCTTCAAATCTTAACAAAGAAAGCACAAAAAGTAATAGCAGATTTTCTCTGTGAAAACCCCAAATCCCAAGTCTTAACTGGAAGAGAATACATCGATATCAAAGTTGGACGACAGAGGCTAGAATCAGCATTTGAGAGGACAGGTCTTTTTTATTGTTTATTTATTTGTTTATTTATTTTAGCTAAAGGTAACAGGAAAACGTACTTTGTTGCCAGCAGTTTTCATTGCAGCTTCAACTTAACACATTGAGATAGCAATTACATGACAGCACTTGTTTTCCAAGGATTAACTGAACGGGACTGAGCTGGTCCTTTGGATGTCTTCAGAGGTCCCGCAGAGTTTATAGTTGCATAAAGCAGACTAAAAAAAAATCCAGTGAGTGTCAACTTCTTTGGCTCTTCTTGCACTGAGCAAATACAGACATTGTTCTGTATGAGTCCTGGACTTCCCTCGCCCATTTCCTGCGGTAGTCACAGTCTCCACTCTTCCTGCGCCAAGAAAATTGCTTTCTGCTGAAGGCCGCGTTTGTAGTGGTATTTCAATTGTATTGTAATAAATAAAACTTGCTTGAAGATCTGAGAGTAAAACAGCCCCACGGGTCAGCCTTATAGATGAGGCAGTGGTAGCACACACCTTTAATCCCAGTAGCCACACTAGTTGCCATAGAAACCAGGTGCATGCCTTTATTTCAGTGGTGCACACCTTTAATCCCAGTCCTAGAGAGGAATATAAAACGGGAGGAGACAGCTCTCAGACACAGTCTCACTCCGAGATCACCGAAGGAAGGAATCGCATTTCAGACTGAGGTTGAGGTAAGAGCTTGTGGCTGGCTGTTTTGCTTTTTGGATCTTCAGGTTGAATCCCAATTTTTCCTCTCTGGGTTTTTATTTGCTTCACACATTTTTTTTATTGTCTATATTTCTTCTTGTTCTTCAATTCAGTTCTATGCTGTTGTTGTTTAAGGCAAGAATTCTCAAAGTGGAAAACATTCAGAAGGTTTTTTTTTTTTCTTCCCACTGAAGAACATACACCAAGGTTTGAATATTAGGTACTGTTATGGTTTAAATGAGACATGTCCCCGAGAAGCTCATGTGTTGGAACACTTTGTGGAGTTGTTTGGGAAGGTTATGGGACTTTCAGGGCTTGGAGCCTTGTGGAAAGAACATCACTGAGAGCGGGCTTCGAGAGTTTCTAACCTTACCCTACTTCGGGTCTGCATCAGGTTGACGATGTGATCACTTGGCTTCCTGTTCCCAGAGCTGCCATGATCTCTCTGTTCTTAGGGCCTCTTGCAAGGATCCACAAGCTAAAATAAACTCTTTCTTCTGTAGGTTGCTCTTGGTCCTGATATTTTATTACAGCGACAAACCAGACACATTGTAAAAGAAACTACCTGTAGCTCTTTACAGTGTTCTACAAACATTTTGCATACAAGAACACTATAAGTGAAAGTTAATGTACTTGGGACAGTGGGGTAACACTATGGCTGATAACAATTTAAATTATTTATTATTATAATATTATCATTATAATATTATTTATTATTAAAATTAGTTATTGGAGAGGACTTGGGACATTTTCAACACAAAACATGATACATTTTTGGGCTGATATGCCATTGTTCTAACTCATCAATTCTCAACTTGTGGGTCATGATCCCTTTGGCAAACCTCTATATCCAAAAACATTTACATTATGATTCATAACAGTAGCAAAATTACAGTTATTAGGTAGCCACAAAAATAATTGTATGATGGGGGTCACTACAACATTAAGAACTGTATTAAAGGGTCACAGCATGAGGAAGGTTGAGAATCACTGTTTTAACTGATTATTTCATGTATACAAATGTGCTCAATCATCCTATTTTATGTGCCTCATGAGTATACAAATTTTTTAAAATTGATTTTTATTGAGCTTTACATTTTTTTCTGCTTTCCTCTCTGCCTCTCCCCTGCTCCGTTCAACACTCTCCCAAAGTCCCCATGCTCCCAATTTACTCAGGAGATCTTGCCTTTTTCTACTTCCCATGTAGATTAGATCTATGTAAGTCTCTCTTAGGGTCCTCATGTGCCATTTAAAAACGAGTATGGATCTGGGCGTGCCGTAATTCTGATACTCACAAAACAGAAAGAGTAAGGATTTGCCACAAATCTAGAGCCAGTTTGGTCTACATAGTGAGCTTTAGGCCAGCTGGAGTGTTACTAGCAACAGTCATTTTCAAAAAGCCAAAAGTAAGGAAAAACTAATAAATACATTTTGTGATTTAATGAGATTAAGAGTCACCATGCAAGGGATTAATTGCCTGGCAGAATATCTTGTGTATAGAACATTTACACATAAGTGGGGATACTGGATAGTGGTAGATAGTGCATGTTTCTGTCAGTAATGCCTAGGGTAGTTGTATGGTATGGTCTAAGAATCCAGACTGTTTCCACGATCTCTTTCCTTGGAAGATGGATTATAACATAGAAAAGTATCACAGAAATTAAGCAAGATGCTTGAACCATAGCAAACACTCAGTGACTACAGCTACTTTCTTCAGTAGAAGAAATTAAGCTTCATTTAAGAGACTGTTCGTCAGCACTGTTTCTCATCTTAATCATTTTTATTTCTCAAAATGTAGTACACTGTTTTTAAGAGTTTAAAAATTTATTCTATTTTCATAATTGATTAGCATTACTCAATATTTTGGAATATAATATAAAAACATTATGGGAATACCAAGGTGAGGATTTACCCAGATTCAAAAACATGAACTTGATGAAAAGTCTGCTTGGTGCCTCTTCACCAAGCTTTTCTATCACTGGAGAATACATATGTGCACACAGACAAGCACACTTTTAGAAACACTATCTCCTAGGAGCCAGAATTATTTCTTTACGACATAGTCTGGATTTATCCGCTAATTTGCCTAATTTAATTTTTAAACAGACTATCATCAAAGGAAGACCACCCATCAAATCATCAGTTTGGTGTTACTTATCCTTTCAAACTATTTGAAACACTTCTCCTTGGTTTTATGGTAACTAAGAATAATTTTTAAATGATTTTTTTTTGGCTCCATCAGTGAAAATCAACACCTGTTCATGTTGCTGAAGTTACCAACTGTGGGTCTCTGTGCTTGAGTGATTGCTCAAATTGTGGTCCAAGTTCTTGTTTTCATTGGGAAAAAAACACTTGTGAGACAAAAATATGTAAGATGAAAAGTATTTTTTAGTCTTAAGAAGGGAAGAAAGCTACAGTATTCTAATTGCTTCTAGAGTGTCTGCATGCAAGATTGTATATTATTTATTTCTTTTACTGTATTTTTTTATACATGTTTGTCTGAATGTCTCTATGCTACATATGTGCCTCATGACTGTAGAGTTCTGGAGAGAACACGGGATCCCCTGGAACTGAAGTTGCAAAAGGCTGTAAACCATTATGTGGATGCTGGGAATTGAACCTGGGTGCTGTGGAAGGGCATCCATTGTTCTTAACAACAGAGTCATTGTCATTCAAGCTCCTGTGGATTGCATATTTTTGAAAGCAAAGCCAGAGACAAGACTGTATGCCAATAGAATTGACACAAATATGTGCATAAAGGGATAATGGATTCTTTATCCCAAGCCTTGACTATTCCAGGACAGAAGACTAAGATTTAGAGGGATGTAAAGTTTGGGCAGAGTTCTCCAACTGTATGACCACCTTCCATGCATCCCAGTGACAGGGTTAGGCCAAGGATGGGACAGGCTCAGGGGACCAAGCATGAAGCAGCTGCTCGGTGACTATTTACTCATGCAAACAACCAAGTTGTTTCTCTCCTGCTACCCCACAGGTATTCTGGCAGAGGCCTGTCTTTTGCACCTCTTCTTTCCTGGGGACTCTCCTCTCACTGTATTGGGGTAACACTGCTATTTAGTCACCGAATGCCTTAGAACAGCAATCCCCAAAATGCCTTTTCTACAGGTTAATTGCTATTCTCTGCGGAAAAGAGTCGATGCTTGAGTGGATCTTGAAAATGCTGCACTGAACAAACACATAAGATAATTTCCTGCAAGACTTCTCAGGGCCTTTCTTATGCTAATGCAAGGCGTTGGGTCTCCAGGAGAGCATAAAGAACCTCGACTCTGTTTCAGACTCACCTGACCGTGGGCAGTCGTGCACCAACTCTCTCCAATCCCAGCATCTGACCACAAATGAGGCTAAAATTATTATCTGACCAGGGGCAGGGGCATTTGCGTTTTAGTAAAGGATACTTATTTACGGAAGAGGATCCTTCCTCTTGGATTGTAAGATTTTGGGGTTTTCGTTCGTTTTTTTTCTTTTTGTTTTTAATCAGGTTTTTGTTTTATATGATTTTGTGTCTGCATCTAGCATACTCTGTTGACATGCACCCCCCAACTGCCTTTTCTTGACGCCCTCCCTCTCCTGTGGATACTCATCCCCCCCTCCTTCTTTCACGTGATCCTCCCCCCCCCCCTGCTGGTGTACATACAGGTCTTGTGCAGGTGGTCACACCTACTGTATGTCCAGGAATGCAGTGGCCACGCCCTATCCAGAAGGCAGCATTTTCTAAGTTTTATAGTACTCCTGCCTGTTATCTGGCTCTCACAGTGGAAACCGCCCACCTTTGGTGATGCTCCCTGGACCTCAGAGTAGGTGACATAGATGTCCCTTTTAGGGCTGAGCACTCAGAAGTCCTTTCCTCTCCATGCTTTGGCAAGTTATGAGTCTCTGTGTTGACTATCGCCCACTGCCCAAAGCAACATCTCTGGCTGCGGGTGAGAGCTATACCAACATAAATATTTAGAAGGAGGTCTACATATCTAACAAAACATCAGTAGCAGATTTCCTTGTGGAAATTTCCTGTGAGCTTCCAAGCATAGGTTTTTGATCAAGTTTACAGTACTGAACATATATTCCCTCCAGCGGAGTTGACCTTAGGGAATGTAAGCCCTTATTATCAGAACATGACACTTACCTCCGAGTTACCCAACACCTACCCCAGTGCCAGGGATATCGTCCCTGGTTCATTGCGCAATGTCCAACAATGTTCATTAAATGAATCCACACAAAAACTTGCGAAACTTGTTTGGCTTACTTTCTACAGGTAGAATTGGAGCTACCATTGGCATCCACATCAATCTATCTACTTTTCAATCAATGATCTTGACGTCCCCAGGCAAAAAATGTCTATGAAAAAATGCAAGAAAAATTGATAATAAAATTTTAAGAGAAATGTATTATGATGGGCTTTTCTTTCCATTGATACCTGAAGAAAGTTCAGTGTTTATTAGCTCTGTATGATTTGGTGGGGAAGAATCTGGACAACAGATAAGACTGGAGAAAGAAAATAATGGGGAAATTATACGGGAAAAAAACCCTGAGATTTAGAAGGACTTTCCTAAAGAGAATTGGAAATAAGAGAAACAGCTGTCTTTGGGTGGAGGATAAATGAGGTACTTTCTGTGTAACACATAACCAAACTCACACCTGCTGAGAAGCCCTACATTTTCTGAAGGTGACTTTGAACTTGTGATCTTCCTGCCTTCTGCTCCAAAGTGCCATGGTTATACACGCGAGCCCCTCTGACTCCTACACCTGGCTCCTCTGTGCTTTCAAAGGTTGATGAAGCACCAAGAAACACCGGGCGATGCTTTTCTATGTATTTCATCCCCGACTTGGATATCTCAGCAAAGACTGGGTTATGGGGGCACAACAGGGTTTGAGTTCCAAACGAAAATGAAAAGATGAGAGAAAACCAGATTCTTGGCAAGTCTGTATGCGAGTCTTCTGAGAATGAGACCATCTTTCCTTGAGAAACAACAACATACAGCTTTATCTACTCCTATTTTATCCCGGGCTGTACAAAAAGAGAAGCATATGATTGTCTTTATTCAAACCTCTCTCGGGGTTATTTTTTTCAATATTTACACACTAGTCACAAAAGATAATGGAAAGTTATTTGACAAGGTGCATACATCTCTATACACTGAAGAAAGCTATCTGAGAAGCAGAAAGTACAGCAACTTCAGTGCTTTCAGAATCTAACAAACCTCCGTAACCAGGGACATCTCTTGGCAAAATGAATCAACAGGAACCTGGGATGCATTTTAGATTTCTTTAGTAAAAAATAGCTAGAAAAGCAGCACTGGGGGAGGCAGAAATGTGTGAGCTAATCGCAAAACAGCCGAGATCTACAAGGGATCTTCTGAAGGCAGGACTGGAAGTAGAAAGATGCAGGTGCCTTTGGGTAGACTTTACTGCATCTCACGAAAGGCTTTTCTAGGATTCTGAATAATCTTCTGTCAATAGATTATTTTGATGGTCTCAACTGAACTTCTCACAGGCATCCCTGCTCTTGAGCCAAATATAGCTGTCTCGTTTATCTAGAGAAGTAGGAAGCTCCATGCTCTAAGATGACCAGAAGGCTTAGAATTGCACCTGTAAAGTGGTATAGATGGGAATTTGCCCATTCTGAGTCTAGGAGAACTTGGTGCCTAGCAACCCTTGCTTAGATAACACACCTGACTTTGTCCTTTATAATGAGATTTTCTTAATAAAGCATAGAAGGATTGTGAGATCCAGTTAGGGATAAAGAAATGAGTTGGGAAGACTATGGCCCAAATTTTAAAGTTTGATTCAGCTCTCCTGGTATTTGTTTTCAACTTTCTATTAGTAAACATTTGTATATAATGGGTCTAATTGTGCCATTTCCATACATATATAGAGTGTATGTTAACAATACTCATACCTTCTGTTATCCTCATTGATCTTCTCTCCACACCCTGATCTGCCTCCTCTTCTCAGATCCTCCTCCTTTCCCATCTTTGGAGGTGTATGTGACTTAACGGTTTTCATGAGGGTTGATTTTAGAAGCAGGAGTGAAAGGATTTTCACAGGAGCATGGGCACCTCATCATTGGCGCATCACTGAAGAAATTCTGTCTCTCCTCCAGCAACCATAAACTGCCTCTAAATCTTCACACAGGGCAGGGACCTTATGAATCCCTCTTCTCTCCCTGGCAGCATGGTGACAGGCCCTGTCTTGTCTAGGTCTTGTACAAAGGATCATAGGAGCTGTGAGTTTGAGAGTGCAGTGGTCAAGTCATGCCTGGGATGCAGAATTCCACAACACTCTGCCCTTCCTCTGCCCTTCTATCTGCCTGCCCCTTCTTCTGCAGTGCTCTCTGAGCTTCGGAGGGGATGGTATACATACTCCACTTAGAGCTGAGCATCAAACAGCAATTCTTCTCAACACTGTGGCTAGTTCAGAGTCTTTGAAGTTGATGCTGCTCACTGTAAAACAAAAGTCATTCTGACCCAAGCTAACAGTAGCATTAATACATAAGAATAGACAGAATTCTTTATAATGCAGTCTGAAGAATGTAATCTTATCCATTTAACAAAGCAACAGATGAATCTTCTCCACCAGGACCCATGGTGCTCCGAGAGAGAGAGAGAGAGAGAGAGAGAGAGAGAGAGAGAGAGAGAGAGAGAGAGAGAGGAGAAAGATGAGATGATGTGAGGTAGAAGGAACAGCAGAAAAATGTATCCAGGCAAACAAAAAGAGAGAGACCCATTTAATAGAGGGGAAGGAAGAAACAAGAGAAGGAGGCAAGAAGAGAAGATGCAACGGTCAGGAGTGATCCCAGAAATGACAAGATGAGAATATCTTTTGATGGGGAGGAGTCTGGTTTCACTACCTTCTAAAGAGACTACATAAACAACAAGACTGCCACATTAACCGTTCTAAAGCTGTGTGCGGAGGAGCACAGAAAAATGTGTGCTTGGGGTCAGCAGGTATGCAGAGTTCTGAGGACTTCTGCATCCACTCAGTGAGTTAACCTCAAAGGTTGTCATGAGACTTTGTTCTGGGAAATAAAAGCAAAACCAAACACTGGTGTCTGCTTGTGATGCACGATCTTTTCTGCCTGGAAAAGATGCCTTTCTTCAGCTCTTGTTGAGCCAGTCCACAGTCTGTCACGTCCTGGTGTCTATATGTGTTTATTAAAATAAGCGAGGAGGTGGAAAACAGTAATTTAGAGGAGGAGCAGGTAAAACACCTCGTTCGTACGTGGTGCATCTTGGTATTCTGGAAGTTAAGTTTTAATAAAAATTTGGAATATATATATATATATATATATATGCATGTATGTATAAATGAACAAGGAACGTATCTAGATGTTTGCTACGCCAAGGCTTATGCTGAACGTGTCTAACAGCATTCACTCCTAACTCCAGGGGTCTGAGTTAGGTGTTATTTGAAAGGCTGTATCTATTCATAAAAAGACAGATTTCTTATACTTGGTCACCACCTGAAAGAAATGCGGACAGGAGGTGTTGGGAGATGTCATTGTCCATGCTACCATGGGCATTTAAGACTCCTGTCTACAAGAGCAAATTGAGCCAAGATCTTTAGCCCCTCTTTTCTTTGATGTGTTACCATGTCTGAGGACGAAGGGCATTGTGCTTTTGTTCAGCTGTGTTCAATACTCAAGCATTCAACAGAAAGAGCAATCCCATTGGTGGGCTTCATTACTGAGGGGAATTCTGGGTGCTGGGAGGAAGGCTTCCAATTCATCTCATATACATTATTTCTCCAGGAAACACAGCATAATTGAGGACAATTTTCCACCATGAATTGCATCATTAGCTAACATAGGGAAAGTGAAATGCTGTTAACTTTCCTTTTCCTTCTACAAAGCTGATGAGCTGAAGAAAATAGAAATGAAAAGTTTAATGCTATTTTTTTTTCCGTTTGCCAAGGATATATGTTGAAAATCAGAATCAAAACACTTTTACACGGTAATAGAAATCCCACATTTTAATACATTGCCATGCACAGAAGGAACCAAATAACGCCGAATACAAAATAGTCAAATATACAAAATGATAAAGCCGATTTTCAAGCCCGAGAGAGATCATGCTCGCAGATACAAGTGGGCAGAAATCTGTACAGTTTTATTTTTATCAGTTTAAAAAGACTCACGCCCCATCCTAGTCTTCATGAAGAAAACCCAAAATAGAAAGAAATAGTCTAAGAAAATATAAAGGAGACCCAAAGGGAATTGGCAAGTTGGTAGCTGCTCAAGATACATAAGTCAGTGGCTCAAAATTGTGGTGCACAATAAATCTTATGTTTAGAGAAGAAATGTTTTCTAAACATCGGATACCGTGGAGCCCAGGAATGTGGACATCCAGTGGAAAAGGCACTCTTGTTTTTGCCACATAACCTAATTGTGTCTTTCTAAGTCTGGGCCTGGAACCCTTTCTGGAGTGAAAAAGAAAAGAAAAAAGTGAACAAAAGAAAGAAGATAAAAAAAAAGCAGAACAATTGTGGGTAATGGATAAAGGAAATTCCAATTTAATGAACCAATCTTGGGAACCCAACACAATTAAGACCACTGCTTTAACTAACTGTGCACTTAAGGAAGCGTTAATGTCTACAGTCTCTGTGGACTACTGTGGTACGAGATGTGCTTTTTAGTCTTGCTGTTCAAAGAGTGAACCAGTCTTTTTTCTTTTTTTTTTTTAATTGGATTTCTTCCCTCCGACTTTGTTATTTTAGGAGAGAGGGATTTTCCTTCCTTCTGTCTTCTGCAGTGTTGGAGACTGAACCGGGTTCCTTCCATACGTTAGGCAAGCACTACATCACGGAACCACAACCCCCACTCACCCAGACTCTGGAGAGCTCACTGCTGTTCTCTTTAATATTTACCAGATGATTTTTTTCCTTATATCTTCCCTAGAACAAATACTAACATGCAATAGCACCTGACCAAGGAAACCTGCCACGACTATGTGGTTCTTAATACCCTCAACTTGCCAATTGCACGTGCTCTGTGGCCTTGTTCTGCCTGAAGTTTGGGAGTCTTTGCCTGTCCCCATCTCTGGGTAGGTCACTGTTCTCTGAACCCTGGAGAGAGGGAGTGGTGATATGTGGACACCCTCACTGAAGGCTCTGAAAACCATCTCCCGTATCTAAGAAAAAGCTTGTGTGTGTGTGTGTCTGTGTGTGTGTAACTATGTGTATCGGTATCATTATGTCTGTGTGTGTGTGGTGTATCTGTGTTTGTTGGTGTCATTATGTCTGTATATTGGTGTCTGTATGAGTCTGTGTGTTGGTGTTTCATATCTGTGTCTGTCTGTGTGTGTATATGTGTGTGTGTCAGTGCCTGTATGTCTGTGTGTCTGTCTCTGTGTGTCTGTGTGTCCAACCATTCATGTGTATGTGTGTTCACACACACACATGTAAAATACCATGTATTACTTTTTCATTCTTCCTTTTCTTCTTTTAATCCTAGAGTGGAGGTTTGGTAATAATAGTTTTTGAAGAAAAAAAAAAAACAAAGACGAGGAACAGTATCATTAACCAAGCCCATAACCCTGTTTGCCACAACAATTATCTGTAAATACGTGGTATGGGAAAACTTTACCCTTTAGACCTTTCTAGTCCTCAAACAACCCTGTCTGCTGAGGGACGAAGAACATCCCAGAAAGGGTAAGGCCCAAAGCCCCCAGCAATTGCTATTACTCCACCATTCTTGAATTCAAAACAGTTTCTTTCCCTTTATCAGTGAAGTGCCAATCTCTACGAAGCCCTAAGAATAATGCAAGTATATAAACCACAGCAGATCAATAGTTTCTTTTCTCAGGTGCTTTTTACTGCTAATCTGTAATTTTGTTACAATATTGATCTTTTCCAAAATTTCATGTAAAGCTATTTAACTCAGTGCCTAAAAATATCAAATAGTTGGATTAACTAGACCTACAGTAGTGCGATTCAGGGGAGCAAGACTTTCAGTAGAATGAGTTTCAAAACATCCGCACTGCCTTGGTTGTTCAGCAGGCGGGGCTTCTGTTCTCATCATCAGTAAGTTGCACATGCAAGTTAAAGGACCTGGTCTTTTCAGTTTTCGGCAGTGTGAGCTTCTTCTACCAGCCAAACCCCAGCCTCCTCTAGCACGGCATTTGTAGGACATAGCTTTCGGCTAGAAGAGGAGAGATGGAAGCAGGTAAACAGGCAGAGCCTCACCATTGCCAAGTGTTAAGTATGGGGTCAACACCCTTGTAGAAGCTAAGGTTTCAGTTGCTGGTGATCTGAGGTAGGAGTGGGATAAGCGTGAAAAGGATGGCCTATGGATGTGACTCATTGGTTGAACACTTGGCTAGCATGCCAGAGGCCCTGGATTCAATTCCCAGTGCTGCAAAACAAAACAAAACAAAACACAAACAAACAAGGCCAATAGCCATCAGCAACGAACACGACCTTCAAGGTTTCCATCAGTACCAGGGGTCTTTTCAATTGATTAATTTTTCGAGACAGGATCTCATGCAGCCCAGAACAGTTTCAAAATTGCTGCACAGTCTGGAATGACCTTGAACTCTTGATCTTCCCTTTCTTCTTTCTCTCAAGTGCTGGCATTACAGGTGTGTACCACTCTACCTGGTTTAAGTGAAGCTAAGGATCCAGTTTAGGGCTTTGTGCATGCTATCAAATTAGTAACATCTCCAGCTCCACCAGAGGCCTTTTTAGAATTGGCATACGCTTCACAACTCTGATGTATGAGGAAATATATGCCCATCTTGAGTTAACTGCATGGGATCCAGACAAGGAATTGCCCCAAACTTTCTGAGTTTGTGGTCAGCTCCCAACGTGGTTGGATTAGGTGTGTGTGTGTGTGTGTGTGTGTGTGTGTTTGTATTTGACTTAACAATCTTCAAATGTTTAACAACACTCAAAATCCAACTATTTTTTGTATTTCTTCTTTAACATGGAGTCTACCTAGTGTGCTTAAGATGTCTTTTCATGGTCTTTGTGCTGTTTCAGAAGCTGGGGTCTCAGGAGCTGGCAACAGAGCTTGCTCAGTTTGTAGGTGGGGCAGAAGCAACTTCTAAAGTGCCCAAGGTATTGAACTGGAGGCAAAATTGGTTTCTCCTTCCCAGGTGAAATAAGGATCTATCATAACAAGAAGTTTTATTTTAGAATTCTGTGTCAGCACAAAGGATTTTAATATATTTTTACAGAACTTGAGGTTTTGGTAACACTAACCAAAGAAGGGAAAGACCTGTACAACAAGAACTTTAAGTTTTTGAAGAAAGAAATTGTGGAAGATGTCAGAAAACAGAACTTGAGAAAAGGTGCTGTGATCAAATGCAATTCCAAAAAATGGATTTGTGTGCTCTTTCAAAGGCAAAACAGGAACCCTACGTTTAATAACTATGTCTATGCAAATATGGAGAAACACCATGTGATTCAGCCATTTATTTCCTTTGATCCGAATGATTGAATTCTAGAAGGTTGTGGACCTGATGGCTGGCAAACAGCACTCCCCAGTGTTTTGGTTAGCTCAGGTGTGCGGGCCTCAAAGTCAGGTGAAATTTTTTTCTTTCTTTTTTTTTTGATATTTTGCGACAGAGTTTCTCTGGGTAGCTCTGGCTGTCCTGGAAATTGCTCTGTAGACCAGGCTGACCTCAAACTCACGAGGGCTGGAATTAAAGCTTGCATCCCCACTGCCCGGTTCAGTAGATTCCTTAGGATTTCAGCTACTATGCAAATAAGAGACACGTGGAACAGAAAGTCCCAGTTCTAAGATCCATGCTGAAGCTACTGAAAGTTTCTGAGGTTTGGAAAACAATACAATTGATCAAGCCACCCCCCCCCAACATTATTTCCAAAATTTGAAAATGCTAAGTGATCAGTAGGTATGTAGAAAGACCAACAGTGTTTGGTATTCTTGTGTCAGCTGACTTGGTTTTCAGCCTGATTCCTGTCACCAGTGACATTTAGATGGCAGTCAGTGTAGATTGCTGGTGTCTTTTACTGCTGGGAAATAAGTACGGAAGGGGGTTCTAATGGGAGAATTCTTGGGTGTTTAAGGTTCTTAAGTAGCCTTATATGGCAAATGAAACAGGTTTATAATACCTTGAATGACCAGATCTCCCTGTTCAGCAGGAGGCATCTCTTTGTCATTTGATGTGAAGCAGAGGACCAGCAGTGAGTGGGCCATGCCTCATGGCCTTTTTCCTCTTCCTTTTGCCACCTAAATTTCACGCTACACATTTTAGAGTTTAGATATAGTGCCTGTCCCTTCCCAGTTTCTCATCCAGGATTTTGCCTCTGAAATGAACATGATGGACACAGGTGCCGGCATTGATGCTGACCCTGTAGCCACCTTCACAAAGGCATACCTGGTCATTCTTTTTCACCTCAGTCACAGCTTTCAGAAGCCTGTTCCAGTGTATGCCAGCTAACAGACATCACCATAGGAACGTAACTGAATCAGCCTTCTTCTACTTTGAAGCTCCCAGAAATTCGGTCTGTTGACACATCAGAGTTCACGAGACCATGCTCCGGCTCTAGGATTAGACCCAGCTCTAAAGAGATTGAGGTGGAGGCTTGCTTGTCTTTGAACTAGAGTCCTCAGCTGTGCTCAAGATACAGCTCCTGGCTTGCCCTCCTCTCTAATCCCCCTGGCCTTGCTTTAATGATCACCCCTGACCAGTGACTTTTTGGAGACGAAAATGGGAGCCCAGCTGCTGTTTGGGCTGCATCAAGGTCAAGCTTAAAACTGAATTATTAGTCAGGACAGGGGAAAAAACAGTGAGGATGATGTGGCTCTATCTGAGTTCTTTCTAGAATCCTTGAACTATACCTATAGTACTATACAAAAGAAAGAGATGAAAAGAAAACAAAATCACACACACATCAAAAAAAAAAAAAAAGGAAAAAGTGGGAGAGGTGATGAATAAAAAAAGCCTTCAAAGAATAAAAGGATCTCTGTCATTTCCAAAGATTAGGTTTTTAAGTCTATGGCAGCTTTAAGTCTAGTTGTCAAGTAGCAAAATTACTCTAAAGAACACGGAAGCAAACATCACAGAGAAAGTAGCTGCTAATGCATGGGGGGAGAGGTTTGGATTAAAATAAAATGTGTTAGGGGTGTCTTGAAAACTTCACTTTCTTGAGACTTCATTGTTGCTATCCAAAACCAATTACGTGACATTTGCAGACAAAGCATTTAGGGTGTGTGTGTGTGGTGGATCCATTTGGGGTTCTTATCCTTAGTTTATATGCACAGGTATCTTTGATCTTCTTCTCCCCATTGAATGTTAAAAAATGGCACGTTCTCCTCAGTACGGAGGACTGCATGCCTCTGTTTGGGCAGCTGCAGAGTGACTCTGGAGAGAACCTGGCATGTTTACCCGTATGAAGGAGGTAGAAATCGAATTGGTGGGTATACATGTCACAGAGCTTGTGCAGGGATTTGAAGGTAAGCCATATTCGGTAAAGCAAGTTGATTGGGTTCCTATCCCTCCTAGGCAAGTCTCAAGCTACTGGTCCAACTTGCTTTGGACCCCAGCAGAACCACGATGCTTTGCATATTTAAATTTGATTTTGGATCTGAACCAAGCTAATCCTCTCGGCATCCCGGCGAGTCTGATAATTATTCAGTTCAGTCCATTCCCAAGAGTATCTTTCCTGCCTAAGTGTGAGTGTCAGCCTTTTAGTAAAAGGGGTAGCACGGGCTTAAGAAAAAGGAAAACTTAAACCTCAATCATGTACAGTCTTTAGATATTGAAACGTTTTCCCCTTAGCTCCCCATATCTCCTATCCTACAAAACAAAACCCACCATAGATTCGCCTGGATTCCTGGCAGGTAAAATTGCACACTCGTTTCTGACTCATAACAAAGCAAGAAGTAACCACTGGGCAATCTCACAGAGGATCTCCATGCAACAAGGAAGCCGAAGGTCCTGAATGAAATCATTTCTCCCATTCTTCTGGTTTTGGTTGTGCACGTACAGATTTTGTTCCATCATGTTTCCAAACCTTTAATGATTTCAAATAGTGCTTGACAGTTTGGAAAACAGTACGGGCTCATATGCAAATATGGAGGTTGTACCAGGAATTAAGGCATTTTTTTTTTAAGAGACACCATTTTTCAACTGGGGTCTTTAAGGGCCTTCATTTTGTCATTTTTCCATTTCCATCTTCACCCATTATCTTTCAAAAATGTTACAGTATTCCTCTGACTCCATAAAAAGAGGTAACTTTTTTCTTTTAATTGCTCAGATTATTTTGCATCAGCCCAAATAACAACGGTCTATGATCACTTAGTGGACATCTGCACAGAATAGGCATCAGTTTTCTGAGGGTTTTAGCGAGAGTCTCAAAGTGGCACTGACTCCACTCGCTAATTCCCAGCTACAGTGTCTCAGACCTGGCAGGGTTTAGAGGACTCATTAGGACCAATTCTGGGTCATTGGGGGGATATTTAGAGAACTGGCATCTCAGAGAATGCACTGTAGTGATAAACAGTAGTGTCAATAGAAAGGATGGGACTATAGAGAGTGGGGTGGGCATGAAGGAGAACAGCTGGGAGGTGCTGGGGAAAGTTCTGATCAACTTAGCCGGCTGTCCAGCAAGGTTCTAGATGTATTGTGAAGCTGCCCACTCATTCAGGAATGGAATCTGCCTGTTGTCATCACGAGCATTTTCCTATGTTCTCTGGCAAGGTGAGGAGGGTGGGTCTAGATCTCTCAGCTCAGTTTGTGCTGTGAAAAAAAGAGAGTAGTGTTTGAAGGAAAGAATTCAACAGAAGCAGGAAGAATGTGCCTTCTGTACTAGAGTTGACCCAGTACCGTTCATGGCCCATGGTGGTCCCTCAACAGATGCTTGCTTGCTGGACAAAAAGAAGGCATGAAGGGACACATAAACCCGGCTGGCGGAACGAAGGCAAATGGATGGGTCATAGAGCGGGACCCATGGCAACCTGGGCTTGCATTACCGATTTCAACTTTTTAGAGAATGATGGTCTGTGGTTGCTTTGACGGTTCTGGTGGAAAGGTCCCGATCTCACGGTTAGCTATCATTTCTCTGAGGCCCCTCTCTAGCTCACATCTGATAGGAGCCACCCTGCAGAGAGATGATCCTATGTGTATTCAGGTCTTTCCACTTCCTGGGACCGCAAGTGGGGACAGAGAATGAGGGCTTGGGGACAATGCAAAAATGTCTTGCTTGTTTATGCTGGCAGGGTACCAGATACTGTTACACCCATTGTAAATATTAGTCTCTGATGTTACCAGAAAATGGAAGGACCTCCCTTGCTCTTGGATTGGGAGGATCAACATAGTAAAAATGGCAATTCTACCAAAGGCAATTTATAGTCTCTGATGCCTGTGGGTTCCCAGGTTAGGTTAGTGAGTGTTCATGACACACTTTTGTGTTTTAATTCAGCCAAGGTCCAATGTCCAGGGAAAAGATGCTAATGTATCACAAGGGGGGCAATCAATATGAATGAACACTTCTCTGGTGTTCAGGTTAAAAACACTGACTGAATGGACAGGTTTCCCAGGACTGTGCTTTGTTGTTGGATAGAACTAAAGAAAAAAGTCATATATACATCCCAGGAAGCATTATCATGGAAGAGTGAGTTCTGTGCCAAGGAAGAAAACCTACTGTGGGCTGAATATTTTACTTCTCTGGGCACACAGTGAGGTCGTTTGATGCTTCTCTCTGGAACTGTGATTTGAAACTTGACCTCTGGAAGTTTTCCTAAGGGTGGAAGTGGGTCCACTAAGGTAGGCTGCATTCTGCTGCCCTTGGCATTAATCCACGAGTCTTTGTGTTTGGAAGATCTCCTCTGTAGGCGAGGAGTGTGTAGGCATGGGCCAGAGAGAAGCATCCTGTAAAGTGTGTCATGATGTGATGTGTGAAGTTGTTCCTGGGTACAGTGAAGCAAGACTTCAAAGAGTCCAGTTACCAGACTTGCTAGCTTCGGCTTCCCTTTGTGCTGTAAGTAATCCAGTTATCCGGTGAAGCATCAGCAAGTGAAATCTAACAGTATCGTGGCCATATTTACAATGATCTACCACAGAACACTGAGAGTATACTAGGAGTGGAGTTTGTCTTGGACAGTCTGAGCCAGAAATAAGACAAGAGTTAGAAAGAAGAGAGGAGACATTTGTTTCTCTACATGTACCAGATGCGGTTTCAGCTCAGTGTCGTGTTCTCAGATAAAGTGCTTCAGCGTTAGACAGAACACCTTGGGACACTACAACTAACACAATCAAGACGCGTTTACATTCCTACCAGGGCATAATATTGTGAACCCTTCCACGGAGACTGCAGAACTCTTGTATTTGTTTTTCTAAAACATCATGCCATCTGTACGCTTAATGAAATAAATCCAGTAGTTGCCATGCTAACACAGGACTTGTCGTGAAGGGCACAGACAGAGCCCAAGGGGAACTTGAGTTATGCACAGTGATGAGAACTGGAAGTAATTTTCCAGCTAATGGCCTGCCAATGACCACTTGGAACGAGTTGGCACTGTATGTTATGCACCTCATTTGAAAATCCACGGCAAACCAAGATGAATTTTTTTATCCTCCCAAACTTCATGATCTTGATTGAGTAGGCATCTTCTCAGATAATCCAGTTAATCTGTCCACGCTCCAAGGATCTCTTCTGGCAGTGCCAAGAGTAAGTCTTTCTCTGGGGAACAGGCCATGCTCATGCCCGGGCAGCGGCTTGCATGGCTACTGTGTTTATGGAGAACTTTCCACTGAGGCTGCAAGAAAGGAAGAAGGGTGGGGGGGAATATGGTTAGTGGCTTCCTTTATAATCTGACATACCAACATGTAACAATTATCTTATTTGAACAAACCCTAACACCCTTAGGTCAAAGAGAAAGGGCTGGCCGAGACGAGGGTTACTCAACTCAGGATGGATTAGTGGTGACTTGTCATGAAAGATCTTTGTACCAGTTGGCAAAACAGAGACGCCCATTTCAAGAGCCAGGTCACATTCCCTGGAGGGTAAAACTGGGTCTCTGGACATGGATTTCAGTCCCTTGCCAGGGTATCAGACTAGGAATCTATATCATTTTCTAGAGCTACATGTATGTCTGGCCCTGAAGCACTAGGAGTATGAGTTTGGAAATGGCGCAAGACGTGTGTGTATGTCTGTGTGTGTCTGTTTGTCTTTGTGTAAGGATGGTTTCACTCATTAGGAATTCTAAATAAAATCACTAAGGAAATATTAGAAGCAGTATGATTAAGAGCGCCTGAGTTTGGACATTGGGTTTGGGGCTAGAAAGAAGAAGCCCTTCAAATCTGCCTAGAGATTGGAACTATGGGAACTGTAGTCCTGCTTCAGACTTGGAATTCTGGGATAGATTTATTACCCTCATTTTAACTTTGGAATTTCCCCATTATTTTATCTGGCTGTTCCATACACTGTTCTCCACATACAGGTCCTCAATAATTCATCTTTATGAGTATACATGAATGCTTTCTCTAAGAACTCAACATTAGTTTTATTTAATCCACAAAATTACTGAGCAACAGCAGGAGTTATTGATGGAAAAGAAGTATTCCTAGGTTTGTGAGGAGAGCTGGCTCTACAAAACACAAGAAGATACACAATTTGTAAGCAAGTGTTTGATTAAAACTTGTTATTTATGAGAAAAATGCAAAACAAAAGGTCCTCTTGCAAGTGTATTAAATATCAAATAGTAACACACGCTTCTGATAAGGCCGGAATGTGAGCAGAATGTTAATACGTTGCTCGTGGCATTGTAAACTGGAAAAATAACATCCATTTATTTAAAAATCATTAAAAATTTATATCCTCTGATCTAAGGATCCCATTCCTAGGACTGGACCCAAAGGGAAAATATGAAAAATGAAAGAAGCTCTGAGCAAAAATCTGTAAGCTAGAGGTTGTTTATACTACAGGAAAAGCTGGAAAGGAGGCTATTGTTGAAAAATTTAAGTTAAGCAAATCATAGTACAAATTTAAGTTAAGCAAATTATAGTAACTAATAAGATGGATCGTTAAAATCATACTAATTTTGATGATTATATAGCAACAGGCTAAGCAGTTATGATATAGTATAATATAGAACATAATATATGCATAAATGAATGGTAAGTGAAAATGGAAAATGTGCTACTCATGTGATTGTTAAAATACTTTGCAAAACAGTAGGAAAAATGAGGCCCACTATGTGCACACTCCCAAACAAGTTTCACTAATGTATCATGGTAGCTGACATTCACCAGTTCTACCTAGAAAAACGATACTTCATTCTTTCACACAGAGATGACACTCCACTGTCATTGAGAGGGAGGGAGAGAGAGAGAGGGAGAGAGAGAGAGAGAGGGAGAGAGAGAGAGAGAGAGAGAGAGAGAGAGACAGTAATGTGGGGAAAAACATCCTGGTCAGCCTATAGGGAAGCCATACAGCCCTGAAGCACAGCATAGATCTCATGGATGCTGACACAGCACAGCACAATATTCTTGAGGCTGTCGTTGCAATCAGATCTGGGAGATGTATGTGCTTGGAAAAAGGCCAATGAGATAAATTCAAGCAGGAATAATGACAGTTACAGACTGAGCCCGGCTGAGTTACTAGACGTACACCTTTGTGTGGAAATTGCAGTTAGGTGTATCGGCCAAATAGCTGTGTTGTCTACATGGGCTTCCAAGAGCTCATGGGGGCAGATGTGTTAAAGTCGTATTCATGGACTTAACCTTAGTCTATTATATTTAATGTTTTTAGCCTTCAGTGTCCAATATTCTTCTTAGGAATAGGAAAAGGCACCCCCCATTTCACAAATAAGAAAATCAAAGCCCGGAGAGTTACTAGCCTAAGATTACCTAGGTTCCAAGTTATTGTTAGAGATAGGCAGTTCTACCCTAGTGATGTAACCGTGTGACAGGTTGAAAATACAAAATACAAGTGCCCAGAGTCTTTCCCACTTCCCCTTTCTTGGGTGGGATTCTGTCTTTACCCACAAGCCCAATCAGCATAATGAAAGGCGATGATAGGCAGGGTAGGAAATTGGAGTAGAAATTAATCTGTATCAGGATGGATAGAGATAGACTATTCTGATAGACTATGAATATAAAAGGCAGTAGAGGCCACAGACACATTTTCAGGATTGACAAGATGTTGGGTTGTGACTTCATCAGCAGAATTCTTGGGAAGAGAAATAGCCAAAGGGGGAAGTACATTGCGGCACAATGCTGCCTTTTACATCTTTCTACGACATTAGATCAACCTTCACTGTTCGTTAATGGCTTCTGCAGTTGGTGTTGGGTGTCTTTTAGCTAAGTCACCATGTTGTATTAGGCTCAGGAGAAAAAAGAAGTCATTATTTACACAAGTACTCAGTTAGATTAAAACTCAAACCTAAACTGGGTGTGATGGTGCCCACTTTTAATCCCAGCACTCCAGAGGCAGTTGGATCTCTGTGAGTTCAAGGCCAGGCCAGCCTGATCTCACAAGTGAGTTGCAGGACAGCCAGGGCTACACAGAGAAGCCCTGTCTCAAAAACTAGAAAAAAAAAAGTGAAAAAGCAAACAAACAAAAAACCTTGAACCTTAGTCATTTTATCACATACGTTCCACAGCAGGCTTTTCTGCCCTTGCTATCGATATTTTTTGGAAGTGGTAATTTTTTTGTGTCTGCGTATATATGTGTATGGGCATGCATATACCACCATGAATGTTTGGAGGTCAGAAGCAATGCCTTAACCTTCCCCTTCGACTTTCTGAGGGCGAAGCCATATCTTACTTGTGTCTTGTTAAAGCACTATGCAGGATCAGATATATACTCCGTCCTTAAGATATAGCTGGGAAATTAAGAATGGCATAATATTGGGGAAGACTCATTATTTGCTTGTTTAATCCAGTAATTCAGTTTCATTCTTTGGATTCAACCAGATTTGATCCAGAATATGGGCTAAGTAGGGAAGTTTTGCAAACCCAGTAGTCAAGAGCATGGGTTCTGGAAGGATCTCGATTCACTTCCAAAGTCATCACTTGCTGGCTGTGACATTTTTCAGTCTTTAAAATAGGTCACATAGTCTCTACCTAGCTGAGTTGCCGTGATGACAAAATGATCCCAGAGGAAAGGCCCTTTGCACCATGTTTAGCGAATAGGAGATAACTGATGAGTGACAGCTTCTGTTGTTTTATTCCTATCACAGGTTCCCAAAGTTTCGTTGGGAGATCAGAGATACAAATATCTCCTTGTTCAAGGGCTAGAAAAAGAAAGAAAATGTCCAGATGTCAGGCCATTGTGCCCTCTCCCCACCTGCCAGGCCACAGCCACTGTACTCTGATTCCGCTCTCTAGATTAGTGCGGACCTCAGACAGTGGCCTGATAACGGGAGCTTCTAACACTTCAAAGGCAGGAAGTGACTCCCCTGGCAGGCAACAGGCAGCCTGGCAGAGGGCTCAGGACTTAAGTGTTGAGCTTTACCTCCCTTCACCCCAGCAACAGGGGATGAAGGGTTACCATATTTGGAGGAAAGATACTCTGTCCGATAACGCCACATCTCATGCTCTTAGAAAAGCAAATACAACTTTTCCCTTGAGAGGAGGTATTTATAGAGTCTTCCATTCAGAAAGAAAGGGACATGTCTGTCGTGGAAGTCAAGTTCGAAGTCTTCGGTGTGGGCCCAAATTGCTTTCAGCCTTGTTTGGAATTTACAGCAGGTGGGAGTGAGTGCCAGTGTTGCTTAATCTAACAGCCAGTAGGCAGGTGTACGTGTACTGAGCAGCCACCACAGGCCAACCAAGACTGTATGGACAAGTGTTTGCTTGAGCGAGAGTGCCATTTTGGAGGTCTTCATCAGCACATGCTCAGAGGACGGCAGGCACACAAATTTGTCCCCACCCTGTGGTTAGGATGCACAGGACTGAGACCAGACCCCAGATCTGCTGTCACCAAAAGTCCTTCCCGACTGTAAGAAAGAATGCATGTCAGGAAAAGGAGTTCTCTAACTAACAGGAAGAGAAGTGAGAAAACAAGGAATTACACTGTGTAAAAGAATCTTCATTAAACACAAACGACGGAGTGCCGTAGAAGCGGTTTAACCCACAGAAAGCTAGTTCATTTCTCTTTTAACAGTGTATGGCCTTTCACAGTATGGCTGAGTGGCTCTCAGATGGGTATAGTTCTGCCCCAGGGTAGACAACTGGCGCTGTCTGAAAGACATTTCTGGTCGCGACTCACGGCGGTTACTACCAGCACCCAGTGAGTCGGGGTCAAGACACCGCTAAACACTTAGGAATGCGTAGGAGAGCGCCCCAACAAAGACGCCTCCAGCTCGAAATGTCAAACGTGCTGGGGTTGGTTCGGCAGACACGGATCCCTGCTTATTTTCTATTCTTGGTTGTGAGCCAAATATATCACTCTCAAAATAGGTCAAGATAAAAACCAACCTAAGTGGGCCTCTTCTCTGCACAGGCAATAAGGCTAATTTCCAACCTCACTCCTCTCTTCTATTCATCATTTTCTCATTTTTATTTGATTTTATATTCAGGGCAATCAAAACCTTTAAAGCCAAATCACTTCTAACTTCTAGAACCCTCACAGGCATGCCATTAGAAGAATCAAGACCGGATGATTTAGGCAGGTATGCTCAATTAATTAATTAGTATGCAGGCAAGAAGTTAGAAGAGGAGGACAAGGGATGGCGTATGGCATGGGGCTATCAAACTAAGCCTTGTGATCAGGGCTTCTGGTAGGAGATACCATATGTGGTTTTGGAGTTGCTGGTTCGATTTCTATCACTTTTCGTCCCCAAAAGACTTAAGAGGGTATCTTCTCACCGAGAACGTGATTAAGGGATCGATTTTTACCCTCTGGTTGTGGGAAGATGGAGGTCAGAATCTCTAACAGGGTGGTGTCAGAATGGCACAGAACTTGCATGAAGAGTAACAATAAAGCTGATGCTATATTTAGACACTAGCCTGTAACTTCTCACATGGCCTAGAAACGTGGAAAGCATCATGCTGTGCAGATGAAGATATTTGTGTGAGAGACCAGTGTTCTAGTTGGAAGGTTGGGCAAAGCTAATGGGGGTAGGCCTCAGATTTGATTTTTTTCTTTTCTTTTCTTTTTTTTCGAGACAGGTAGTTTCAAGTACGGGAGCGTTCCCTCCGTTCTGAACCCTTCGGAACTCCCTAGAGGCCGTGAGAACTGCAGAGTCGGGCAACAGAACCACTCCTCCTCTTACCGTACAAGGAGTCAACCACATTCTATAGGAAAATAGAGACTGGGATCAGGGGATGAGAGATGGCAACAGAGTCCTTCCCTCCTATGTAAGTGTATTTCCTACTTAATAGTTCTGGAATAAACAAGCACCTTTGCATGTCTTTGCCCCATTTGCTGCAGCCTGTCCTAGGCAATCTGTTTCTCTAAGCCTGGCTATTTTCATCTGTGGAGTGAAGCTAGTATGCCCACTTACTGGTTGCTGCAAAATAGACGTAGGTTCTTGAGTATGATGCTAGGAGCGTGGTGAGTACTTGGCTAATGCTCCTGTTTACTGTTACCGCCATGATGTTCATTAACTGAGTTTATTAACTCAGAGATCTCCATGGAAACAGAAATGATTGATGACATAGATGTATCCATATATATGCACGCATATGTGTTTGTAAATATACAAACATATATAAGACAGAGGCTTAGTATAGGAACGGGCTCACTTAATTATGGAAACAGAAGTCTCATGATCTACAAGCTTGAAAGCTAAGAGTATAAGACCAATGCCCTAGCAGCAAACAACAGCAAACATGAATGATCCATTACTTATTCCTTCGTCTATTCAAATCTGAAGCCTAGCCAGTCCTAGTTACCCTGCTTGGATTACTCTGTGTACACATGAGGTTACAACAGTGTATCCCATACATATATAAAGTTACTATGTGTCAATAAAAGTTTATTGTATGCATTTTTACAAATTTTAAAATCTCTCTCTTACTCTTTCCCCATGGCTCCTCGCGCCATCGCCCTAGCCTCTACACTTAAAAGACTGACTATGGAAAACAAGCCTAAAGCAAACCTTCTGGAAATCAGCTCTGATTCACACAGGTTAAATTGCATTTTCAGCTTCCGGGGTTTACAAGCTGACATTTGCACCGCAGGTCTTCCAACATGCCTGCTTGAGACTCACCTCTGGGAGCTTCTCCGAGTTTTTGCTTTGTCTTGCTCTCTCCCCCCTGTAGTGGATCAGAATGTCCAGGGGGGAGATTGGAAAGCTATATGTTGAACAAGAGGAGCAGTAATGCTCATGAAGTCTGCTTGGCAGCCGTCCACGAAAACACCCACGTCTTTCCCCCAGTATTTAAATAGTAGTTATTTGTCCTTCAGACAGAGAAAAGTGGTATCGACTGTGGGAAAATGTGGTTTATAGCCTTGCTCTTTTCACATAACAAAATAACCAGAATCCTGGATATAATACAAGGCAGTGATCCAGTGCTGGGTTGCAGTGTAGGGCAGGCAGGGGAGGCTTGGAGACCTGTACAAGCTATCTAACTTACGCAAAGTTTCAGGGACCTGAGCATGTCCTAGCCTTCCAGTAGTTTATGCTTCCTGCGGGCTTCTGCGTACACATATTCCCCTGGACACTGGCTGAAGTGTCCCACAGCGCTTTGAGGGGGCAGGGCTGGAGGGGTTGCAAATTCCTATGCTGTGAGTCTATTAGAACTTGCTTTGTCTTGTACCAACATCACTTGATGGTATATCTGTCTTCAGGCTAGTACTTCATGTTGTTCAGAAGTGTTCCAGGGAGCTCAAGACATTGCTCTGAGCTCCAAATGGGAGGAATTAGGTCCACTCCTTTTAGAGATGGACCATAGATTTGAATTTCTAATCATGTTCCTGGGGATGGAAGTGTTTATAGCTGCTCTGGAAATTGTTATGAACCTCAAGTTCTTTCAGGGAAGAGGTATGTCTCACTTTTCTCATTCTGTGCAGTATGTGTATGGGGGTGGTGAGGAATGTCAAAGTTGTTCTTGACATGTTCGTGGAATGAGAGCATGAACATGCAAATAAACATACAAAGACAGCTACACGAGCAAAGTTAGCAGCTCCTTCTTGTTCTTTAATGAGAACTGGAGCAGAGATTTCAGTATACAGAGTAAAGTCTATGAGCATCTAGGGTATCCATTGCTTTAGGTCTTTAGGAATCATTTGCCCTGGCAACCAGAAAGAACCTCCCTCTGCTGTATAGCTAGCGTGAACCAGATACCAGCTGACAGCAGTAGATGATTTCCTTGTACCACACAAATACGAAATGATGCATTTTGGGGATAAAGGACCATCCGGCCAGCTGCTCTCTGCAGGGATGCATTTGTACAGCCAATTAGTCTGCGGTAACCCCGTGACTCCATCCTTTGCACTGGATAGACGCAAGTGTCTCATGTCATTACATTCTGACAGCCGTTCTAAGAGCCCCAACATCCTTTCAGAGGAAAACTCAGTCCACTTGCACAAGCAATAATGAACCAAAGAGAGCACGGCTATGTACCTTGAAGTTCAGTCCTATCTGCCATTGAACTTCCCCTCCTCTACAGCACCAGCCAGCTGGCTGAGAACATTCTAAAGGATTGTTTTCTATTTTCTCTCGTTGCTTCTCTACCCCAGCTTACTCATCACAGAGCACGAACTCTGCTTGCCTGTCTGTCAACTGTATGAGCAAACCTGCTTTCTCTTTCTTCCTGATTGTTTCTTTATTTATGCATCTATTTCTTTGCCTGTTTGCACTATTTAGCCTTATTGAATCTCAAGAGCTTCCCTGTTGGTTAATCCAACAGCTTCTTCCGTGGAAGAGTATTCGTACCTAAGATTCTCTTCTTTGGAAAAGGAATGATAGTAAAACAAAAAATCTTCTCCAGTTTTTCAAGAGAAAAGAGAAAAGCACTCTTCTGCAAAAGTCTACCAGGTGCACTTGGTGTTTCTTCTTTTCAGTGCCTAGTGTCAAGGGAGTCAGAAGAATCTTTTCATGAAACACTGCTTTGCAAATCAAAGTGACAGCGAATTTGGAACATGGGCACACACTCTTGGAGCAGAGGGCACGTCAGCACTTGATTCTTAACTTTCAGTGTATGCTGAACAACAGGACAGCATATCGTCGATCCTGCGGTTTACTAGTGGCCACGAGGACATGGACCACACTCTGAGCAGCAAAGGCAGGGGGCTCCCAACTACTGTAGCACTGGACACTTTCGATTTTTGCAGTGATGGATGTGTCCTAATGGTTCTAGTACAGTAGCCATTAGCTACTGGACACTTGAAGCATGAAGAGTGCGTGAAACACCTTTTCTGTGGCTGTGGTGGTGGAGTTGGGTGTAGCATGTTTGATAAGTGTGAGTGTATGCGGGTGTGTGGCTTCATGCACTTGTGTGGAGGTCGCGTGAGGTCTCCTACTCTAGTACCCTCCACTATATTAAGTTCAGTGAGTGTCTCACTGAATCCGGGGCTCACCGGCTAAACTGGATGTCCAGACAGCTTCAGAGATCTGCCTGTGTCCTCTTAGCAGAGCACTGGGGATACAGGCAGGTGCACTGCCATGCCTGTCTTTTTATGGGGGTGCTGGGACTTGAGCTCACATCCTTGTGTCTGACAGCAAGTTCTCTTAACCTTCTGAACCATCTCTCCAGCCCATGGAAATTACTTTTAGCTTTAATTTTACTTCACGTATGTTTACATGTCTGTGTGGGCCAAGTGGCTGCAACACTGTAGAATTGAACTAAGACAGAGATTGAGCAAGACGGCCTCAGAAAAGAAAGTCACCCAGCAAGGGGAACTCCCTATGCTGTCACCCATATTATAAATTTGTTCTTGTCCACACCTGCCTTCTTCCTGTTCTCTTCAGTGTGGCTCACGGCTTCCCCTCTGCCTTTGTACAAGTTCCCAGAGTCACTGTATATACAAAATGGTAATTAAGGAGAACTCTATAAACATTCCGAAGTGCAGAAGATTATCTCGTTTACTCAAACCTCTTGGACTTGGCAAAAACCAAGCAAGAGACCTTAGGAGGAATGGATCACTTGTTATGAGCCGTTCTACCTTGGAGTCTGTCTGGCAGGATTCTGAAATCAGGATCCAAGGTCACAGTGCTGTGGGTTTTGGTTCTTGGGTCCAGACACAAGGGACAGTTGCATGTAGTGGAGGAAGACAACAATAGCAAAAAAAGAAAAAAAAATGAAAAAAGGAAAGAAAAGAGAAAAGAAAAGAAAGAAAGGAAGAAAGAGAAGAAAAGAAAAGGGAAGAAAAGAAAGAGCACTCAGTATAAACCAAGTTCTCTCCAAATGAGAACACAGTGAGGGCGGGGAAAGGGCTGGGCTTGCTCTGTCTAAACGGGAGTTAGCAGGTTACAGTCTGCGTTACAGTTAACGAGATTTGGAGATGTTCCCTGAGCTAGTGAGTACTAATTTCCATTGAGGAAAAAGTTATGAGGCTTGGATGTCTTAATGATAACAGATAATTTCTCTGTGTGGGCAGAGCTACAAAGTGTGTTGCTATGGAACTGTGCGGATTGGGCACTTTCTTTTGTGTACAGTTTCCCCCTCTGAGAATCCACTTGGCATGAGTTACAAACCTGCTTGGGGACTCTGGTGATTAATTGCTTGAACTGGCTGGTGGCCATCAGCAGGATCGTGCAATTTACCAGTTTCCACATGGAATTATGAAGCTGAAGGTTTAATGGGATTTCAGGTAATAGAGCCCAGATGTCCAAAAGCGGGATGTTCGAGATTTCACCGATTTGCAAGGCTGTGGAGTTTAAGCATTATTTATTTCTTGCTGAGATATCCCTCTCCCATCTTTACGCAATCTTGGACCAGTCAAATGCAAAGGCCTTCACCTTGACATACTGTATCCAGAGAAGCCATTCCTGTGCACACACCTGCAGCCAATAGTTCAGATACAAGCTCCCTGCCTTGTGGTCGCTCTTGAGGTCAGTTTTTTTGCTAAGGATATGGCAGTTAGCAGCCCTTGTCCCACCTTGCTGTGCAGCACTCAACTTCCAAATTGCTTTCACACATTTAATTGCCTTTCAGTCTGTCAGGGTCCAAAGGAAATGGGCTGAGACTAGTATTATTATCTCTGTTTTGATGAGGGAACCAGGGGGCACAGAAGAGCAGGGATAATAACAACTCTCGGTTGTGCCATACTGTCGTGTAAAAAGTGCTGTTTCAATGGGGTTTATGCGAGTCTGCTCTTTGAAGCCTCATCATAGCTCGGGGATTATCAGCTCCACTTTGTTTATTTTTGTTTTTTCGAGACAAGGTTTCTCAGTAGCTACAGAACCAGACCTGGAACTCTGCTCTGTAGACCACGCTGACCTCGAACTCTCAGAGATCCTCCTGCCTCTGCCTCCTTAGTGCTGGAATTAAAGGCATGTGCCACCACCACCCAGTTATCAGCTCCACTTTGGAATGGGAGTACTCCAGTACAGAGAAGCTGGGGCACACAACTACTCATTGATGGAGCCTGCGAGGCATGGTCTGTGGTATTCCGGAACCACGTACTACGCATCGCATTTCTTCCACGGAAATGTTTTCAGCATTGCGGACAAGATCCGGAGGTCACTGTTAACATTCTGTCCTTTTTGGGAAAAGATTTATTTTTTAATTTCCATATGTGTGTAGGTGTTTATTTATGTGTGGGTATACGTACATGAGTGCAATACCAGCAAAGGCCAGAAGAGGGTGTTGGAGTCCTTAGTGCTGGTGCTGCAGGCGGTTGCTGGGAACTGAGCTGGAAGAACAGTATGCACTCTTAGTGGCTGACCCATTTCTCTAGCTCCAGGGTAGCATTCTTTTTTTCTAAGATTGCAAGCTCTTGTAACTAGCGAGTGATTGCTCTAGCACAGAATATCTCAGTATCTTCCCTTAGACTTATCCATAACACATCACAGACGAGTTGGTCAAATGCTGATCTCTGCTTCCTTCAATATGTCCCTGCCTAGTTTTATACTTCTTACAAGGTCAGTTTAGAGTCTACCTATTGATTAGAAGGTGTCACATATTCTTTCTAAACCTCTCTTGATTTGTTCTGCAACTCGGAATGATCCCATTGTGTGAACAGACAGAACAAACACCATTTCCCCCAGGTTGCAACTAACTATTGAGCTCTGTGCCCAGATCAACATTTTTTTTTTCTATTTACTTCCATCTTTCCCACAGTCTAGCTTAGGGTGTGTTTGAACTCACTATTCTACCGCATCTAGTTCACAAGTCCGGGACTGTGGTCATGTCCAATCTCTTATAGGGTCAATATTATTTCCTGATTGCCATCTCATGTTCTATGCTAAACACTGGGTATATAAAGAATGAATATCAAATAACCCTCACTCTTATTTTCAAGCAATCCCTGGCATGCTGATCCGTATTCACAGTGAGAGTTGATGGCTGGACAACGTCCTGTATCCTAGTATAGAAAGGCAAGATTCCTGAGACATGAGGAGGCACAGGAGCCCTTGCTGCTGTTTACAGATAGGACTGGGAATTCTGCCCAATCTCTCTTCTAGTTAGACACTTCTCGGAGAAGGGGACTGTACTGTATTCACGGGAATACTTAGTACAGTCTTTTCAACAGAGCGATCACGGCACAACTAGAGAAAGACCATATAAGAACGTGATGGGATTCTCACATTATGGCAGAGGCAGTCTGGGCGATTCTTCTCCTGTCTTGGCCATGGCGGTAAAGACAAGGAAGGTGGACACTTGCTGCTGTCCATGCTTTCCCCACACGGCCCTGACCCAGGCAAGGGAAAGACAGCAAACCCCTGGCACACTTTGCAAGTCAGTGAGCAGTGTAGGGTAAAACTATAATTGTTTTCACTTCTGTAAGATGTCAGGGAATGCTTAATATACTATCTTAACATAACAGTTTGGGAAACCTTCTTCAAACCTACTCCTGCCTCAAGGACTGCAAAGCATTTAATATTTTAAATTATTCCCCTTTCAGAATGGTGACTGATTGTTTGGTATTATGTGGCCCTTATAAAACAGTCTGTAAAAATAAGTGTGTTTCATTTCACTACCCTTAAAGAGTTTGTGTTTGGGGCATTGTAAATATATTTTATCCACGCTGAAGTTCGGCTGGGATACTAGGAGGTAGGGATGGCACCAAGCGGCGTCTCATCCTTCCAGAACCGAGCTAGGTTGTCTTACAGCCGAGAAGCATGTGTGAGAGAATGAAGGCGACAGTTGCCCCTGTGTGGACTTTCTGAGAAGTCCAGCTGCTTCGTCTCCCTGAGCCATCTGAGCGACAGCCATCTCCTCTGTAAGTAAAGGGAATCCAGATGTTTTGTAGCCATTTTTAAACATAAGATCTATCACCATATTTCACCCCATCTGTCTTTGCTAGGGTTTTTGCTGCAGTGACAAAACACCTAGATTAAAAACAAGTTGAGGAAGAGCTTATTTCACTTATAGTTCTAGGCAACAATCAACCACTGACGGGACTCAGGACAAGAACTCAAACAAGGAAAGAGCCAGGAGACAGGAGCTGATGCAAAGGCCATGGGTACTGCTTACTTGCTTGCTCCCTATGGCTTGCTAAGCCTGCTTTCTTATAAAATTCAAGACCACCAGCGCTGGGGGTGGCACTGCCTATGATGGGCTAGGCCCTCCCACACCAATCACTAATTAAGAAAATTCCTTGTAGGCTTGCGTAGACCCCAATTTAATGGAAGCATATTCTCCATTGAGGTTCCCCCTCCCCCTCTAGCTTGCATTAAGTTGACATAAAAACTAGCCAGCATACTATCCAAGCTGCATTTAAAAAAAAAAGTACCAATAAGACAGAGCAGCAAAAACCCAGTACTAATTAAACCATGACAGAATGCTTTGCTAGTCCGACATAAGGAACAATATCAGCCTGCTATTGCTTCATGCTTTCTGACATTAGCTCTAAAGAACCAGCAATTTCTCTGCCTTCGGGTACTAGCATCAAGCGTGATAGGCAATCCCTCTGCATGGATTTCAGAAATAAAACATGACACACCTTCATTTATTTGTTATGTATTTCTATCTGACTGCAAAGCTCAGATTTCTGCTTTGCAAAAACATATTAAATTGTGGTTATACCTTCAGTGTCAAAATTTGCCTCACGGATGGTGCTGTTTCATGACTTTTGGCTTGCGAGATACATTTTTGCTTCAATGCCAAATTATAGTGTAATATTTCAGAATCTGTTTTAAATAGCAATTAAACTTGGGTGAAGTGATAAGAATATGAACAATCAGAGCCAAATCCTTACACAGAAGACTGCCATATGACCTCCAGTTGTCATAACCCTCCCTAGACTGTTAAATGTACAATCTAGAAATGTTAAAATCATGGAAAAAGTGCACTTCAAAGACACTGGAAAACAGGAACTGAAAGTTTATCATAGATCTCGAGCTCAGTGGACACACAACAAATCTCAAGTGTCTCCCCTTTTAATAAGGGTAGTGAGAGCCTGGTGAGGATCCAGAGGGCACCGAGGCCCGATCTCATGTTTTGGAAAAGAGATAAAAATGCTGGATTTTAATCTGATTTTTTTGGAGTATAATTCATATTTCAGGAGCTATAAAACCATGACTGGTCTTATTTATTGCAAATTCTACACCATGGTTTGCCTTCCTACCTCTCTTTGAAAGGCATCTTTGAAACCTGGGCCAAACCTGTCATGAGTTCCTTCAATAGAATATTTCAGAGATGGTTAATGTGCTGGTTCTGCTTTCCTCCTTCTTTCTTACTACAGTGTGTTTGTTTCTCTTTCCTCTTTCAAACGTTGTCACATGCAATCAATCCTCCCAGAAGCTACATGGAGAGCCCCACATGCGGGAAACTGAGTGTCTCAACTGACACCCACATTGAGCATACAGCCTAGTTAGACTAACTCCTCACCATTTGAGCAAACCATCTGGGTCGTCGATCCTCAGCCCCAGGTTATGGGACAGGGAATGAAAAATAAAGGGTTCCTTATCAAGCCTTTTCCAATTTTCAAAATTATGCCTGAAGAACCATTGATGTTTGGAGCCGCTGAGATACGGTGCAATGTGTTTTGTAGAAATAGATAGTTAAAAAACCACTGCCACGTTAATTTTAAGTAGCTTTGAGCAAGACTTGTTCTAGAATCTTAAGAAGCAGAAGCTGGAAGTCAACTTAAACTCACTGCTTCCTAAAGTGAAACCTTTTAAGAATTATTCAGTACTCTGCAGTTACTAGGCTACACCTAATGAGTACAGTAGGAAGTTTACAATTCTAGAGGCCAGAGCGTAGAAGATGCGCCTGTTGTGTAAGTATGGTGACCTGAGTTGATAGTCACAGAACTCAAATAAAAGCAGGACAATGTAGTGTATGTCTGTAGCTACACTTTTGGTGTCAGAGGTCAGAGATAGGTGGATTGTTGTAGTCATCCAGTCTAGCCAACTTAGACCTTCTTGATAGTGAGACATATCTGTTTCTGGCAGCACCAATTACTTCAGAGAGGTTGATGGGCATTGAAGAAACTCATTATGAAATTTGTCTTCAGTGTGACAAAGTTAGCCATTTGGGTGAGAAACTGCTCTTGCCTGGACTGTTTGATGCTATGCTGTATGAACTGGACTTGTAGGACCCACAGAAAACTGAGTGCTAAACTTTCCAAAAGATGGGATGGTTCCTCAGGGTCTCTGCTTCACAGAGAACACTGCCAAACATTCTGCAGGACACAGAATTAAGCAACTGATGAACTTTGCTATTACAAGGCAGAATAGATCTTTAAATTTCCTGCTTCATAGAAAAGTCTGTTGAATACTATGGGTTTGTAAGCTGAAGATGAATGCCGCAACATTACAGAAGAACTTTTGCTGACTCGTTCAGGTAGCAAGATGTCTCTGTCAATTCTAGAATTTTGGAAGTTGCTTACAATGTACTTCCTGTTTACTTAGGTAACATATCCTTCTAGAATCTTTGGTGGAGTTGAAGACAGATAGTTATAATTTTCCTTAGTTATGATCAGAGATAAATTAGATGTAAAACTTTAGATTCACAAAGATAGATGACTAACTAAATAGTATAACTGCAATTCTTACTTGATACTTATTTTGTTATACGTAATTTTACTATGTGAAAGTTAAAACCTTCCTTTTAAATTAGGCAGAAAAGGGAAATGATGTGCAATTCCCCTCTGTATGCTTTGAATATGTTTTATTACCACTGGCTAATGAATAAAGCTATTTTGGCCAATGGCTTATCAGAGCAAAGCCAGATGGGAAATCTAAACAGAGATGTATATAGAGAGAGTAGGCGGAGTCAAGGAGATGCCAGGTAGCAGCCAAAGGAGACAGACACCAGAACCTACTGATCTGGTGACTGGAAATAAACAAACAGTCTCTGGTTACAAAATTCTCTATCTAAATGTGTAAAATTGTAAAGAATGAATGAACAATTTTTAAAAAAGAAAAGCAACCAAGCATCAAAACAACAGCAACAATGATATAAAGTTATACAAAGGTCTTAGCACATAATAAATATGAAAGTCTTCAATAAATATTAAAGTAAGAAAGGAGAAAGAAGGGAAAACACAAACAAACAAAGAAAAAAGAACAATTTGACTCACACAGAAATATCTTTTGGTGATACTAATATGATTGATATTTGAATAATACCTGCTTTCTGGAAAGGTGTGGTGGCACATGCCTTAAATCCTAGCACTCAGAAGTCAGAGTAGATCTCCGAATTCATGGGCAGCCTGTTCGACAGAGTGAATTTCAGGGCCGCAGAGAAAACCTGTCTTAAATCTCCTCCCTGACTAAAATAGATAGATCTTTCTGCAGGCCAGGGTATATACTGATAAATAGCCATCAGTTAGAGTCAATATAGTTATATCTACTTCACATAAATTATTTATATCTACTTAAAGTAGGCTCTTAAAATTAAAACAAAACAAAAAACAAAAACAGAATTTGGGTCTGGAGAGATTGCTCAGTGGTGAATAGTAACTTGCCACTCTTCTAGAGAACATCTGTTTGGTTCCCAAAACCCATATGGGCAGCTCCCAACCATCTGGAGCTCCAGTTCTCCAGAATACAATGCCCTCTCTGACCTCAGTAGGCACGGCATATACATAATGCACACACATAGAACCGAGCATACGTGTATTTGCATAAAATAAATACTTTTAAAAGATACAACATGGTCAAGCTTTTCATCTTCGGTACAAACTGAGGTTAAGGAGACAGAGCTTTTTTTGCAGTCTCAAAGAAATATACCATGTGTAAGGATGTTACAGACTTGTTTTGTTTCATTTAGAAATTGGGAAGTGGGGGAAGTAATTGAAGTTTTACTTAGCACTGGATTCCATGCTAACATCTGTTGTTTCTTTCCTTTGAAGCTATAGGACTCATAAATTTATAATTCTTCCCCACGACTTGCTGGCTGATGATACTGCCTATTTCCTGAAGACGAGCCCTGTAGTAATAAACAGGGCAAAGGCGGTAGAACAATAGCAAAAGGGTAAGGCAGAGGTCAGAGAGATCCAGTCCTGGGTAAGAGGTTAAGCAAGGAGGCCAACACCCTACAGTCACTATCTGATAGAAGAATTTATCTGGTTTCCTTAAAAACATCTAAACAACAGTAACGACCAAGTTAGATGAATTCAATTTCTCTACATGGGAAATATACGTCTTATTTCTCTTATAAGCCAAGCAATAGTCAAATCCCTCTACTTCAAAAGTTCAGGTCTGGCAATTTCGATAACTTAAGACAGGTATTAGAAAACTCTAGCACCAGTGCGACAAATATGGCTCACCACATGCATTGTAAGTAAAGTTTTATTGGAACACAGCCACATTCACGTGTTGATGTATTGCCTGCAGCCACATTCAAATTATAATGGAAGAGTTGAGCATTGCTACAGAGAATGGGACTCACAAGCCCAAAGCTACTGTTGGCTTCTTTACAAAACAGTGCGCAGGCCTCGGATAGAACTGTCTCACACGGCACTAGATCTGCTATTGAGAAAACTTCGAGGCACTTACAAGCTACAAGGGAAACGGCTGTCATGATTTTCTAAGTATTACCCATTCAACTTTGCTCACAAGTTCTGTGAAGTAAGGTAGCAGGACAGAAATAGCCAGGACCAACAGACAGTACCAACTAATAGTAGTTGGTAGCCAATCGGGCAACTAGGAAAAAAAAAAGCAGTAAATCGGGACAGTGTGTATCTATTTAGAACAACCTCGCCATTTTGTAAAGAATACACGATATGTGTAATAATAGAATTATGAGATTAATTGCAGGTCTTAAAAGAGTAAGTTTGAACAATCTGGAAAAGTAAACTATGAGAATTTATTCTTCCTAGTTTTTGATGAAGTATTAGGTATGTGTCACTATGTTGTGTGAGACTTAAATTTGCTGAATGACCCTGTGTGTAATGTGTGTCCACTAATATCCATCCACTAAACCCACTCTCCACATAGCTTTTTTGTGCCAGTCCCTGCTCTTAGGATTCCTCTCTTAGACCCTTGTAGTAGTTTTCATTTCATCTCTCACAATCTTGCTTTTTGTTCTAATCCATACTTTATCTCCCTCTTCTTCCTCTTCTTTTCTTACACAGTATTTCATGTAGCCCGGGATGATGTGAATTTCCTCTGCAGTCAAGGCTGACCTTGAACTCTTGATTTTTCTGTCTCTACCTCCCAAGTGCTGTGATTATATTTGTGTACCACCAGAGGGGCTTGTTGTAAGCTATCTCAAACACCTTTACCCAGTTAGCATCCCTTAAACACTCCCTGTCTTGTTCACCAGCTGACTCCAAATGTGTATCATCTTGGGCAAAGGACTGTGCCACAGAGGGAGAGTGAGACCTGGGTGGGGAAATTGTGCCTGCCATATAGTTGAAGTGTTTGGAAGGAAAGATGTAATTAACAATAAAAAAATTAAATGGTATAAAATACTAACAAGACAAAAAATGTCAGATCTCACAGGAGAGGGCTCACTTGCACTGCTTGGTTCTAAAGAACCAGAAACCTGAGCCAGGTCTTTCAAAGAAAATGGGATCAGGGAAAAGTAAATTGTAGGAAGTCAACGCTGAGGCCCACTTGTGTTTGGGAGCTCCCTAGGACTCCCTACTCCTAATAGGTAAACCCAAGCACATGAGGCCCTTGGAATCATGACGCACACCTGCACGCCCACAGTCCTTTGCAGAAATGACCTCTGGCCTAATTCTTGCTGGTGCTTGCCTGACTCTGATTTTTGGGCACGCTATGCTTCTGATACCCTCATACGCATCCCCACTGCCTGTTGTTTGATGTCTAAGTTCTCCACAGGGCCTAACCTGTGGAGGGCTCTATGTCATTACGTGTCTATATGTAATATTACTAGTTACAGCTAACACTTTGTCTCTACCATGGCTAATCCATGGCTCAGGTTCTGCCATTTCTGTATTGGTCTGTATCCAGAAAACAAGTGACCCCATGACAGCTTCAATAGGAAGTTGCTATGAGGGCCTCAACACATCTCCTTCCTGGTTGTTTTTTTAATTTTTGTCTTATGGTAGATCAAAAATAAATAGTTCACAGATTCTTACAGGGGTTCAACCTACACTTTGAATTACTATTTTAAAAGACACTTTATGGAATATAACATGACACTTTCATATATGTATACTTTTTGGAACAATTAAGCTGAGTTAATTAAAACATTAATCACTTCTTAAAAATCATTTATATTTTATTTTATGTGCACTGATATTTTGCCTGCATGTATGTCTGTGTCAGAGTGTCATATTTCCTGGAACTGGAGTTGTAGACAGTTGTGAGCTGCCAGGTGGGTGCTGGGAACTGAATTCTAGTCCTCTGGAAGAGCAGTCAGTGCTCTTAACTGCTGAGCCATCTCTCCAGCCCCAATATATCAATCACTTTATACATTCCTTTCATGGTGCAAATTTTCAGGTCTACCTTTTATGCTCATCTACATATTCATTATTAACTATGGCCACCATGTTCTCTGACAACTCTTGAAAACCACATTGTTTGTTCAACTTTTCCAACTGTATCTTCCATCTTCTTCCTCCTCCTCCTACTTTCTCTAAACCTTTGATAATCACTGTTCTAGCCTCTGCGTCTTCGTGTTCAATCATATGAGATCACATACATATGAAGGTTGTGTGGCATCCACATTTTGTCCCTGGCTTATTCTAGTTTATGTAATGTTCTCCAGTTCCATATGTTATTTCAAAGGTTGACTAATAGTAGTAGTTGTGGCAGTAGTAGTAGTTCATGCTACATAGTTTAACCATTTATCCACCCATGGACACTGAGGTAGAATTCTTGTCAGGCCACATTTTTTTTTCAAATTTATTTATTTATTAAAGATTTCTGTCTCTTCCCCGCCACCGCCTCCCATTTCCCTCCCCCTCCCCCAATCAAGTCCCTCTCCCTCCTCAGCCCAAAGAGCAATCAGGGTTCCCTGCCCTGTGGGAAGTCCAAGGAACCCCCACCTCCATCCAGGTCTAGTAAGGTGAGCATCCAAACTGTGTCAGGCCACATTTTAAATAGTGATATTTCAGATTAACTATATTTTTGTGTTCATGAATCTTAAAGTATATAGTTCATCTTTAGGGGCAGAAAACCGAAAACAATGGTCCAGATTTAAATGGTGAAGAACAGGCAGGTGAAAATTAGCAGGTGTGCCACCCTTGCCTCACATCTTCAATAACATCTCAGAAGTGAGCAACGCTGTCCTTAAGAGGTCCGGCTTAAGGAACCCACAGCCCCCTTACAGTTCCCATTGAACTCAGGCCAGGTCCCCCACTTTCTCTTGTTCATCTGAACCCTGCAGGCATTTGTGTGCACGCTCTTTTATGATGCATGTTTGGCTTCATGTTGTTTCATGAGTATGCTTGCTTGCTACACGTTTGTTTTGGCCTAACATCCACATGCAAATCCCTGAAAGGGTGATTCCGGACTGTCTATTTCTTCTTGGTCTTTTTCAGTGAATAGGTAGCTCAGTGCTATCCCAATAAGCAAGTGTTTTCTAAGTAATGAACCTCTCAAACGATCTGTTCCATTTAATCTAAAGTAGAAATCTTACTTCAAATATGGCAAGGTAATTTTGCTAACATCCCTGGATGGATTTGAAGACAGCAACAAACTCTTTGATGCCTCCTCAGTCAGAAGCCCAGGTCTAGTTCCTCTTCCTTTGAATGCACACTGGCTTCTAACTGCTTTGGCCAGCAAATAATGGGATGGGGGCTGAGATACTACAGCTCCAGGCTAGATGAGGACGGGCACTCTCATTTTTCACTAGAAGTCAAACTACTAGTGAAAAGATCATATGGAGAAGCCCTGAGAATATACAGAGAGAAGAGTCTTGCTTAGCCATGGCTTCCATGATCCCTGCTAAGTCAACAACAATGGTTCTGAGCTATTAGGCCAGCCTAATGGCATGGGAGCACCTGGGAACTACATGTAAAGCTATGTATTGCTAAAATATCATTCTACTGAATACTGCCTCAACCCTAAATATGGTTGTTGCTAAAGTCATTGTTATAAGTTATGTGTTATGCAATAGCGTATAAAGGAGGCAGAATTTCTCTCTGCATTTCCTGTCTTTCTGCATGATCTCCTTGTTTTAGAGTTATTTTATACTCTATACTATAAAATAATAAAGCTAGTTTAGCATCTGGGCAAATAGAGATAGAGAGATCAGCCTGGGAATTTTAGGCTTAAAGTTGTGTGAACTTTTTTCTGGTAGCTCACACCCCATTCCTCCCAGGGCTGAAAAGGGTGGGTAGCAATGCATCTCTCGGCCATTCTGAAGGATTATTGATTTTATAAAGCTGTTTATACATTATCTGGACCAATATAAATAATCTGGCTGTGGTTCTGTATTTTGTGATTTCTATAGATGCTAGGCTGTGGGATATCAAACTTGACAGTCTGTATGAAAACCTCACTTTAGCGACATATCTGAAGACTGTATATTCTTAGAGAATCTGCTAAAGAGTCTATTTTTAATTAACTGCTACTTTTTTGTACCATTGTTATCATATTATAAAATTATTTTCCCAAAGAATTATTTTCAATTCTTATTTGTTTTCTCTTTAAAATATGTATTTTATTAATTCTTCAAGAATTTCATATATACACATAATGTATTTAGGTTATAGTCACCAATTTCTCCACTAAATTCTCCTATATCTACTTGCCATATTCTTACACTCCCCCCCACACTCAACTTTAGGGTCTCCTTTCTTTGTTTTGAAATCCCCCGAGTCCAATCAGTGCTGCCCATATACTCATTGGTATTGCATCATCCAATGGAGGCCACGCCCATTACAAAAAGTGACCCACCCACTCCCAGCAATCATTAGCTGTCAGGAGGGTCTCATTTAAAGGTGGGGATGATTGTGAGCCCTTTTCCCATTCCATGCTGTGATGCTGATGGGCTTGAGCTTGCATAGGAATCATGAGGAGAATTGTTGCTGTTCTACGTTCAGGTAAGCAACGGTCCTGTCATGTCCAGAAGATGCTGTTTCACCTTGGACCTCCATGGCCTCTGGGTTTTACCATCCTTCCACACCCACTTACCATTCATCTTTCAACTTCTTGCAGCCAACTGGTGGAACCATTTGGGAATAATTAAAATGCGTGCAACTTTTGCAGAGATGTGCCATCTAGACTTGGCATCCAAGAAGAGCAAAGCCTCTTCCCCCCAAAACAAGTTTTCTAACTTTGGGATACAGTCACTTTACTGTAATCAACATGTCCTTGTCCCAACTGTCTCAGAGGCTTAAGTAACAGGGGGTGGGAGACATGTTTTGCAGATAAGTCATAAATTGTGTCAAGATATGAAGACCTTGGAAACACCTGGATGGGCTCTTTTAAAGAAATAAAAAAAAAAAAAACAGGAGGGAGAATTTGTTGAAATTAAATCGAGATAAGAAGAGTAGCTTTGAGAAATTAAAGACTTATGACCAAAGGAAAGAAGGGTCTAGATATGCTTATATTCTCTATTTTCTAGTTAATATTTGATGCTACATAATGAACAAACCATAAATTCAGAACTCTGTTGGTTAAAATGATCTCTGCTCACCAAGAGGTTTACAGTCTTGGAGGTTAGGCATAGGGCAGAAAGAAACACAAGCAAGTATATTATAACAAGAGGGCGGCTATGCCAGCGGTGTGGGAAACACACAGAGTAATTACTCAGCAGTGGGAAGGGCTATTTAAGCAAAGTAGAACACTATTTAGAATATCAAGGAGAATGACAACATTGCTGAAAAAGTTCGCTGGAGGCAGATGTGGATGAATGGAGAGGCAGAGCTCTTCCTGGAACGGAATGAAATCAGAGATGCATCCATCAGATATGGCTTAGTCATAGGATGAGTTAACTGAGTGAGGGATTGGGGAGAAATGGGGCTGCAGGAACCTGCAACCTAATCTGGCGCTTGGAGTCAGAGCATGAAGGGGCAAGTACAAAGACCATTGGGATTAAAATTTTGCTTTTGTTTTCAATCATGTAGGCACGGGGAATGAGGAATGTTCTAGAACCCTGGGTATACCGCAACCATAGCTTATGACTCAGAAATATGCCTTTGTAGCGTGTTACAGTTTCCCTTCTACATCTTCTGGAAGAACTATTTTCTTACATCTTCACTGAAGAGCAGGGTACCATGGAAACAGGTCTCAGTGTTCTGCTGAGTACCAGGCATCACGTCTGGCACCCAGATGAGGCTCAACAATGATTTAGTGATACACTGAGTATTACTTTGGAACAAGAAAAAAAAATAAAAGCCTCAGTCAAGAATGGGCTAGAGACAGCAGAGCAGAGAGAAAAGGTTTGGCATTTCGATCATGGAAATCCAGCAGTAACTCTAAAAAGAGCAGTGAGAAAGGACCAAGCTCGAGTACTCCTCTCAGGTGTCCACAATTGTGACCGGAAGAAAGGAAGTTTTGAAAAAAAGCCAGGAAAAGGGGAAGAGGCATGGGCTTTTTGGAGAGGGGAAGATGACAATCTGGTGTAACATATGTACAGAAGATGTCCTGATGGCACAGTGGTGGAGCATCCCGTAGACAGGCAGTAGAAGATGCCATGGCAAGAGTACAGGAGAAATTAGAAGATGTTGGATACAGACTCCAATGTTCGTGCCGGGTGGCCTGGGTGTCATGAACTTCTCTTATGTCAGCTTTCTAACTCATAAAGAGGAGATGAAAAGAAGCTCTGCTACCACTGACTCAGGCTTTCTTGATGAGTATGTACAGGAAAGTGTGTTTGAAGGCGGTACAGAGCTTTATGAAGCATTGCAGTTGCTATTGTGCTAGCATCTTCTGCTGTGGTACATCCCTCAATACAGCCTGGTACTAGTCAAGTGAAGAGCCTGCGTGTAATGCCCGTGATCCATTCTCTCTGCTAAAACACTGTCATGTCCTATTCTATTGACTGGAAATATGGACTGTAATGTCCGTGATTCATTCTCTCTGCTAAAACACAGACACATTGGGAATATATCACAATGGAGTAGTCTTCCTTTCTTTTCTTGTCTTCTATGAAAAGTGACATTTCTAGTTTCAGAAGAACAAAGAGATATCAGTATGAGGATTTTAAGGTATGTCCTGTTGCTTATGAGCTCAAACATGTCCTCTTGACAGACAAGGAAGCACTCTTTTCAGGAAGACAAATGCAACCCTTTCATTTTAACATCTGCTTCCTTCTCCAGTTGATCTATTGTAGAAGTCATCCAAATTCAATCAGGCCTCAGTGGTCCCCAGGTCTGACGCTGAGATAGACAGACACAGGCTTCTTCTTGTACCTTCTGTGGTTCCCTGGGACCCACTGGGTACCTGGAGCTAAAGACATCTGCACATTGTGACATTCTGTAACTTCTAACTTTCTGTAAGAGTTGGTGACTCAGACCTGTAAAGGGTTCTTGAATCAGAAGACCGATTTTAAAATTCCCCGATGTGGGTAACCATGGTCATCCTGCCTGCATATACAGGTAGACTTGTTGGAGGTAATTTATATGAGGGAAGAGCCCCAATCCTCGAAATGAGCCTCACTCCAGGATTCCATGAGGGGAAGAAATGCAGAGTTTCTGAGATCAATATGGATCTATCTTTACCCATCTCAAGTTCTTTGATGTGATGTAAAAGCAGTAATGTGCCCAGGAATGATCTCATAAACAGTTATCCGTTTTATAGCACAATAAAAGCGCGGCAAGATTGAGTTGGGAGTTAGGCAAAGAATTGGGCTGCGATAAGGAGATCTGGTTTTTCTTGCCAATTGGCTCATTGTGTCTTCTGTAATTCACCACGTGACTCTTGACCGCAGTCTTCCCATCAATGCTTTGTACACAGGGCACGAGCATGCTCAGCAGGCAGCCTTGACAACTGAAGTATACAGTCAAGGCTTCCTATTTGCCAGCCTTGTGTTTATTTTTATTTTTCAGGCAGGCTCTCAACTATGTGGCCTAGGCTGGCCTCGATCTCATGATTCTCCTGGCCTTAAACTCTTAAGTGCTGAGACAACAGACATACACTACCATGCCCAGCCTGGTTCTGCTCTAAACTTGGGCTACGTTGTCGAACAAAAAAGACTGAAGGAATTTTTAAATCTAAGGAGCTCACATTCTGTGGGATGATGCAATCTTAAATAAGAAGATTACAAGGCACATAGTAAGTCAGTGGTTTTGTTTGCTACAAGTTGTATGGAGCTGTTATTAAGAAAAGATACATAAAGGAGCTCAGGTAAATTTGGAAGGTGATTCACAGTGGGGATGAGTTCATGCCAGGCTCTGGAGAGGTTGGATTTCCACTCGAGCTCAGTGGCTTCACTCATTCATCATGCCTAAAATAAACCCTCAAATTACACAGTGGTAGTAATGATTAAAGAAAGGGAGCGCAGAGAGAGTGCATAGGGGCGGCCATTATCCTTATTTTCTACCTCCAAGTTCTAAGACGACAAAGAACCAACAGCGTTCAATAATGGGTGCTGTGAGGAGAGAGGACGCACTCCGCCATCTCGGAGGAAACTGTGGATTTAATGCTAGTCACATGGTTTGCTTAAGGATGTGGTTAGTTATTGCCGGAACAGTGGAGCTTGGTGTTTCAGCAGCACCTCCCAGATTACCTCAGGACAGACAATTGCTGCCCAAAATTTTAGTTCCAGGATTAAAAAGAAAAAAAAAACCCAGCATTTATAAAGTTTAAAGCCAAACCTTTTAATGTTATAGCATGTAACCAGCCCTTTGGATAATGAGGCAACCAGCCTGCTCTGGGTATCAGCAGTTGAAAGGTCTAGCTTTTTCTAGTTCATGTCAGAAACAGAGTGCTTGTGGCAGAGGTGTGAATTTCGGAGCATCGCTGGCGAAATTGCTGAGCTCTGTGGGAAATGCTTACGTTCTTTGATGTTGCTGATGATAGGAGAGCAAACAGCATTTCTGCCACTACAATCGTTCTGGGTTTATATCTGTTTCCATCCATCTTTAGTCAATGACATGATCATTGCTCACCTCCTACAGATGTTTCTCACCTGAGAATTCAAGTAAGGGAAGAAGGTTGGAGACAATATTTAGTGAGATGACCAAAATATATTGTTGCATTCCTGATGATTGCCCTATGTTTATATAGGTCATAAAAAACACTCAAAGTAGATTTTTTTTTTAAATTAGAAAATGGTAAAAGTAGTTCAGGCTAGTCTTCTTCCTTTATTAAATGCTGCATATCCTGAGTCCAAATAACTCACCCTTCCTTCCCTTTCTTCCTTCCTTCATCCCTCTTTTCCTCTCTTTGTCCCTTTCTTCTTTCACCAAATGTTGAGAGTGCACATATCAGGTGCTTTATTGGGTGGACAAAACTATCAAAAGTAGGATCCCACAGGCTCAGGGAGAGCTTCCTGACTCTGAACATGGGGTTGGTTTTCCTGGCCCCTCAGGAAAGTCACTGTGTTGTTCATAGAGAACCTGCTAAGAAGCTTCCTGACAAACCACGCTGTCAGGGCTTTTGGAGGTTGCTGGTGTGAAGAAAGGCTCCAGGAGTGATCTGCAAGGGGTGCGCTTCATGCCATACGGGAGGGGGGGCATAGAGATCATTAAGTTCACTAACGGCTTGCAGGGGAATGGGATTAATGGGCCAGAACCTTTCTGGAACGCAGTGTTTAGGAGTTCAACCAAGTCTCTAAGACAGCATGTTAAGTGTTTTGAGGCAGTTTATTTCAATTCAGCAAAACCTCATGAAGGGCTTCTCAAGAGCAGCTGGACCCAGGTGTATAGGGTAAGGCTAGAACAATCCCTGTTTTCCAGGAGCCTCCAGCCCAGGTACAGGAACATGCAATGGGTAGGCCAAGTGTGGTGGCGGAGCTTGAGCTCTCTAACATAGAGGCAAGAAGTGAGGATGGGATGTAAATTAGAGAAGGGCAATAGCATGTATAGGTATGAAGTGATTCAAAGCAAGTGTAGTCTTCAGAATGGTCCCAATCACTTCTTTAGACGGGGCTATACTTAGTCTCTGGATTCAGAGCTGATTGTCACCCCAACTTTCATGGGTATGAAGTTGAGAGAATACAGAGAGAATACATTGACCACGTACAATATCAGGTGCTCTCTAACCTGCTGGTGCATGATTTTATATTTATCATCTCATTTAATTCTTAAGCCATTTATATAGGGGGTACTATTGTCTCTATTCAGTTCACAGGGGAAGTTAAGAAACGAGGAGGCAATTTCCTAGTTCTGACAAACTTACAGAAGCATGATAAACCCTGTTTATTGAGAGACTTTGTTATTATTGCTACTCTGATGGGCAGAGTATTAGCCTGGAACAAGTTATTTATCTTTAATCATATTAAAGTTTCATGCTGAATATATATTTCATCAATGGAAATTATGAGAGAATATGGACAAGTAATCACAGTGAAATTTCTAAACAAACAAAAGAGCTCCAGAGAGATTCTATTTTCATCAAGAAGCCAAGAAAGTCCTTCTTGTAGGTGTTAATGCCTACAAACAACCAGAATGGCAAGATATCCAGAAATGTCCAATAGTGGAATGACCAATAGTCATCTAATTGGACTTAAGGCCCACTCAATAGGAGAGAATTCATGTTTGATACTGGGGCCAGAGGACAAGAAAGGAACATCTGCTGCAAAATAGCTTCTTCTATACATGGCGGAAGCTGCACCCACGAAACCTTAATGATATGGTGGCCTAAACAAGACTATAAAGATGACACTTTTTGATATTCCAGTGTTGATGGGGGAATCCTCACGTTTCACCACTAGAAGAAAAGCTATAGACAACTAGCAGTTATGGAGACAGGAAGTATCAACCTTTTCCAGGGACAAGACCTCCAATAGCTAGCTTAATCCCAAGAGGTTAGCTCTCAACACATGTGAATAACACGAAATGATCTCAGCAGGTTGTGTTTATAGACTTGTACATATTTGTAAGTAACAATTATAATAAAAACATAAGAGGCTATAAATTTGAGAAAGAGTGAGAGGGATGCATAAGAAATGGAGGGAGGATAGGAAGGGGAGAATGATATAAATATAATACTCATATACAAAATTCTCAGAAAAAGAAAAGAGTCCTTCTGTATCTCATGGACAACTTCATATGTCCATCTTTCTGCTCACCTACCCACCTATCCATTAAACCAAACAGCATTTATGGTGTATCCTCTCTGTCTTTTAGTCTGTCTGTCTGTCCGTCTGTCCGTCCATCCATCCATCCATCCATCCATCCACCCACCCACCCTACCAGCATTCATGAAAGGCCTAGTACACATTATGCTCTTTTTCAAGAAGCTAAGGATAGAAAGATAAAGACACATCCAACCTGTGCTCTCAAGAAAATCATGATGGGAGCCGTTAGTGTGAAGATAAACAATCGATATCTAGTAAAATAGGTGACCTAAGAAAGGAGAAGTTTCATGGGTGCACACTAGAAGGTATTAGCTCAAGGAAGGAAGCAAGTTGTCATCAAGATCTTCTATAAAGGTGATCTGAGGGGAGGATGACATTAACTTGGGGGAAAGTGGACTTGTGTATGGGTTTCTCATAGAGGAGTGGTTAGAAGGTGAAAGAATAGGGCACAGCATAAATCACCAACAGTTTTAGGATGGGAGAACAGTGGAGGAAAAACCAGGAGACAAGGCCTCCTTCCTGGGCTTGGCACACATGCCACAAGACTCTGAGTACATCACAACGGCACGCCAGCCTTCACTCCACACTTGCTAGCCAAGAATATTACATATCACTTACCTCCCACTCAGAGGGATGTGACGGAACATGTGACAGAGCTTGGAGAACATTTTTAACACAAAACATCTCCACTTTAAATGAATCTATGCTGCTTTTCTAGACTAATCATCACCCAAGGAAAGACCTCAGCCTAAAGAACCAAAGAAAAATGATGCACAATGGAGAAATAAGACTTGGGGAAAACGTATCTATTGTACAATTTCAGATTCACGTCTGGTTCATTTCTGCCGTCTCTTACGTCTGCAAAATGTCTCATTATTAATTACGAGCTCACATTTCTTTTTTTTTTCCCTTCTTTGCAACTTCACAGTTCACTTTTAGACCCAACCTCCCCACTTCCCCAGGCACCGTTGTCATTATTTCTGCTCCCATTGGGGCTGACTGTGAAGATTAAATGCTGAAAATCCACAACAAACTCCGGGAACTTGATGAGTTCACTGAGGCTGGTTTCTGCCTCTCAGCAAAGCGTGTCAGCGTGAAAAGTGCTCAGAAAGGAAAACTCCCACACCCCTCTTGGGTTCCCCTTCTTTGTTCCACACAAAAGCACAGAGTCCCCCTATGGGAAGTCTTCCCTGGAAGGAGAGATTATGCATAGCTGCCCTTCTATGACCAGCAATGACAGCCATCTGAAGTTCAGAGCCAAAGCCTAATTATCTGCATCGACCACCTCAGCATTAGATGCTTCAGCTCACACCAGCAGCCACTTACTCCTGAATAAGTTGGAAGACACACCACTCCGAACCACTCCAGATGTCAGCGGGGACAGTATGGTGTCTTAAAAACTTCCCCGGGTAGTTCTGATGGATGCTGCTGGGTTTTGAATTCCCCTGGAAGACACATGGATTAGGTGATCTAGAGGGACAGAAGTACTGGCTGGGTGTGAAGAACTTCCTGGTAAGTATGATAGGCAGAAGATTCATTGAGGAAAATGTGCCTGTACTAAAAACTGAATGACAAGGAATCAGCGGAAAAATAAAAAAAAAGCTGGGGCAAAAGGCAGGTAGGCAGAGTCCATAGGAGGGGCCCATGAGGGAGACGGAAAGCTTGGATGTCCCAGATAAGAAAAAAAGGAGAGTGTATTCACAGTCCAGTGGGTAGCAGGGACAGTCCAGATTTGGAACAACAGGGAGGAGACAATGAGAGTGGGCCTGATGGTCACGTGAAAGAACTGGGACTTTCAGCCCAAATGAACCTGGAGGCCATTGGCGATTTTAAGCAAGAAAATGACGAGTATTGATTTATACATTTATTATTTGTTTTTCACTATTTTTTTGTGTATGAGTGTTGACAATCTACACGTTTGACCATGTACTGTGTGTGTGTGTGTGTGTGTGTGTGTGTGTGTGTGTGTGTGTGTGGTACGTGTAGAGATCAGAAGAGGCATCAGATCCTCTGGACCGGAGTTAGAGATGGTTGGGGGCTGTTATATAGATGCTGGAAATCCAACCTAGGTTCTCTGGAAGAGCAGCCAGCATCTTTAACCACAGAATCATTCATGGCCCTATTATCTTTATTTCTAATGTGTGTATGTGTTCAGGTGCATATGCATAGGGATGTGTGTGCAGGCCAGAAGTTGACATCCAAATCTGTCCTTAATCCTTTTCCATCTTATTTCTTTCTGCCTTAATTTTTTTTTGAGACAGTTCTCTCAATTGAACCCAGAGTTCTCTGATACTATATACACTAGTCTTGCTATCTAGTTTGCTCTGGGGATCCCATCTCTGCCTTCCAGGGACTAGAATGAAAGGCAGGTTGCTCCACCTACACATTATATACATGGGTTTTGGCATATGTGACTTCTCTGCTTCCATGTCTGTAGTATAGCAGAAAGCCTGGCTATAGCAACCAGGGGGAAAGCAAACTTCTATTCTCAGGTCTACTGCCAGATGCTATGCTGTAGTAGGGAGGGGAAGCTCCACTCTGGATGGAGAGTTGAGGGTCATCTGTCCAAGAGGATGTGAACATAGTGATGTTTAAGCTGACTTGTTTCTCCTAACCATGTATTCACTCAGTCCTTATATTGATAAGTACCAATTTTATGCCAGGTGCTGTACCAGGTTTTGCTATTCATCAAGTAAGAAAAATTCTTAAAGTCAGTGGAATTTTTCATGCCTTTCTTGTCCCTGATAACTTGGTACTATTGATTCGAAGGCTATGTGTAATGGTTCTACTCGATACTGTTTGCCATAGAAGCTATTAAGTTTTTTTTTTATCTAAGTTGTTTGCTCCTTATTTATTTATTTAGTCTGTCAACTATTTGTTTTTGATTGGTTACTTTATTAAACACGGGGATCCAGGAATATAACAAGCACATCTATTAAAATTTATACCCTTCTTTCAACACGCATTTTAAAGTAGAAACAGCTGCCAACCCAGGGACTACATTTCTCAGAATCCTTTGCAGTTAGAAGTGGCCTTGGGACTGAGCTTGCTTCATTGTCATTAGAATGTGAACAACAGTGACGTGTACACTTTTAGACCTACTTTCCAGACACCTGTCATGGAGGTGTCCTTCCACGTCCTCTGATTCTGGCTGGACTGAATGGACAGAACTTCAAGGGTGAATTTGACAGCCACTCAATGGTGACAGATCCTGCTGGTTGAGTTGTTGAATGATAGCAAGGATGAAGACATGGCTACTTAGCCATTCATTTGAATAGTGCTGTCATCTGCGTGAGAAACAGAACTCAAGAGAAGTGAAATGTGTGTGTGTGTGTGTGTGTTTCTGTGTGTATGTCTATCTTGTCCAGCAAATATGAGGACAAGAGCAGCCATTTTCTCTATCTCAGAATGTAGCTTTATTGAGGTGATAACTACAGTCAAGGTTGTAATAACATAAAGTAAGCTACCTCTCATAGTAGCAGATAAAACGGAAATCGAAAGCATCCCTGAGGACCTGAGGGATGCCACCCAGTCAACTGGAGTTCGCTGAGAGAGGTTAGGGGGGAAGGTGTGCCAATCAGGGTGTAGCAGGAGCAGAGCCCGTGGTGCTGGAGGAAGAGGACCAGGTTTTTCCGGGCGGTATTAAGGGAGAGGATAAAGTTGGGGAGTGGTAAGAGGTGTTGCCTGAGGGCGAACAGAGGAAAAGGGTCCTTATTTCCCTTTTCTCTAAGAGTAGAAGGACTGTACAGCTAAGAAGGTAATGTCTTCCTCTATAACAGATGCTCTGCTTTGTAGAGCTTCTTCCTCTTCCCTGCTTAGACAGAGACCTACGGCATGTGTGCGCATATGTATGTCTGTGTAGGGGGAGATAAATAGAAGCAAAGGGAAAGAAGAGGAAGAAGGCTGATGTAGTCACACTTGACGACACTTGAGGACTAGACAAGGGTGTGGGCTCTTGCGGCATGCCCAGCCTCTGCGGCATGGAAGCCATGGTGTCGGCAGACTGATGTTACGGGTTCACCTGCTTTGGCAGGTTTAATAGAGATGAAGAGTATCAGCCCGATTCCAGTTTAAACAGACGATATTGAAACCCTGCCAGGAAGAATCTGAGCGATTCTTTGCAAACTTTAATAACAACTCAGAGAAACCGATCAGAGCATTTGGCTCTACCGTGTACTATTGCTTAGCTGGACCCAAGCAACAGCAGAGAGGAATGAATCTATTTTCTTCCAATTCCCCGAGAATAATATTTCTTCTTCCTTCCAAATGGAGAGGAATTTGGTAAAGTCTAAAATGTATTTGTTTTGTTCCTTATTTCAACTTCTTTATAAATTGCCCATAGGGTTTTGACGCCCAGTGTTAAGACAGGCAGTTTACTGCCTGAAATATCATCGACTGTTGGAAATTGTATTTCTACAAGCTAACTTCCTTTGGTTGCGACGTTAATTTGCCACACTGACATCCCACATGCCAGGCACTGACCAGGACAATTAAGTACAAATCTTTTGGATATGCCAAGTATTGGGAGAGCTCCATATATTAGTTCCTCTTGGGGAACAAGACGAGTTGAGAGTTTCTTGGACCCATTAGTAGAAAGAGGATGAAGATAGTTTTGAAACCTAAGCTGTGGAGAGTCAAACCCTACATCTACAACCTAGAAGCGGGATGACTTTGAAGAAGTGTTTGAAGCAATGTGGACCTCAGGGTTCCTTTCCCCTACAATATGAGGACACTCCTGAACTTTCAGGTAGACCAGGTCAAGCAAGCCCTGTGCCTGGGTTATAGTGTGGCATCCAATGGCACGTCCCTTTCTCTCCTGAAGGCTGAAGAAAGAGACAGGGAAGCCCCACAGACCATGAGAATTATTTCCAGGTCAGTACATGAACAATTTGCTGTCAGCTCTGCAAATAGTTAAAAGTTCACACGATGCTTTATTACCCTATAAAATGGTTCTGGTGGGCGGTGGGTGTGGGAAATGGTAAATTCTTGGCCAGGGGACATGAATATCAGAGGAGAGGACTCAACGAATGGGGGAAGCCTCGTGCAGACAGGAGCCATCAAGTTCACAGGGTGTGAGGTAGTTGCTAGGAAGAATGGGTCCACTTAGAGCCATTAGGTGTGCCTTTTCCTTCCCCTTGGCGAGATGCTCTGACTTTATTTACTCCGGAGCAGCGTTCACTGAAGGGTGGACCGAGATCTTTTGACCTTGGACAGTGAATGGTTTTCCACCAAACAAAAGCAAACAGGGAAAACAGCCGGGGGGAGGAGTAGAAGAGGGTTATTTTGTTTTAAAATATTCTGTTTAGTCTATCCTTTGCTGAGAAATTGGTATCTGACAGAGCACATGAACCCTTTACCACCCTTCTGCCGAGATAGACCTTCCCTGACAGTTTTTTTTTCCAAAAGAGGGTGCAGCTTATCATATCCTTACTTCACACTTGTGTAAATACATAGTGCCATCAGAAAGTTCACACCCTGGCTAGGCGTGTGTGGTGTGTGTGTGTGTGTGGTGTGTGAGTATATATGTGTGTTTGTCTGATGTGTGTGGTGTGTGTAGTATGTGTGTATGGGTATGCATGTGGTGTGTGTGTATGGTGTGTGTGGTGTGTGTGGTATGTGTGTATGAGTATGTATGTGGTGTGTGTGTATGGTGTGTGTGCGTGTGTGGTGTGTGTGGTATGTGTGTATAAGTATGTATGTGTGTGGTATGTGTGTATGAGTATGTATGTGGTGTGTGTGTATGGTGTGTGTGTGGTGTGTGTGGTATGTGTGTATGAGTATGTATGTGTGGTGTGTGTGGTATGTGTGTATAAGTATGTATGTGTGGTGTGTGTGGTATGTGTGTATGAGTATGTATGTGGTGTGTGTGTGGTGTGTGGTGTGTGGTGTGTGGTGTGTGTGTATAAGTATGTATGTGGTGTGTGTGTATGGTGTGTGTGTGGTGTGTGTGGTATGTGTGTATAAGTATGCATATGGTGTGTGTGTGTGTGGTGTGTGTATGTGTGTGTGATTAATGTCTAGTGTCTTCCTCTAACATTTGCCACTGTATTAATAGAGACAGGGTCTCTGAATCTTTAACTTGCAGATTGAGTGAGATTGACTTGCTTGAAAGCTCTGGGAAACCTTCCTGTTTTCATCCAGCCTAGTGCTGGTGTCATAGTTGTGACCTGACCTGGCTGACTTTTGACATGTGTTCTGAGGATATGAATTCAGATATTCATGTTTGTGTAGAATGAGCACCACTGAGCACCTCCTTGTCCCTGGATGACATTTCTGTTCCTAATTATTTTTACCCAGTAAGAATGTTCCTACATTAGCAGGTGCCTCTTGTTTTCTGCTCACTCTGTATAGCACTTAGGAAACATTTACTGAATGAAGTAATAAACACAATGATAAATAATATATTACAGAGGCTAGAAAGATGGCTCAGAGGTTAAGAGCACTGGCTGCTCTTCCAAAGGACCCGAGTTCAATTTCCAGCAACCACATGGTGGCTCACAACCATCTACAATGAGATCTAGTGCCCTCTTCTGGTGTTCAAGGATGCATGCAGACAGAACACTGTATACAAAATAAATAAATAAATCTCTAAAAATATATATATTACATATGGTGAATCCTTCTGTTTCTTTTTAGGGGTTCAAAAAGCAATGGAATAAACACAAAATCTAATTATTGATACAGATGAAACATTAAAGATATATAGTCTCTCAATTGAAAGCCATTTTTTATTTCTAAATATTTTTTTAGAAGCAGAATTGATTTTAATACGCTTTTTCTTGTATAGTATTTTCAGAAAGCCTACTGTTTGGCTGCTAAATTCCAAGTAGGCTTACAATTTAGAATTTCATCCCATTTTCTTATAATCAGAAGGTATTATCTAAGTAAGCTGTCAATTCTACCATCACTTATTTGGAAATCTGTTCAATTGTCTCAGATGTATAAAACCTCAAATTTAGGGTCAATACGATGCCACTCCGAGTCCATTAAGAAACAGCATGTATATTATATACTTTTAAAATAGGCTTGATTGCTCCAAATCTATTTTTTAAAACATATGTCGCCATGTCAGTAGGGTTTAAACACTTTGATAAGGAAGTGTAGCTTCTCATCAGGTAACTAAATGTGAGCCCTCTACCGAAGAAAAGAGATCTTAGAGTTGTGTGCTCAGCTGTTGGGGTCCTGTTTGAAAAGGGGCGGGGCACCCAGGAACAAAGGCATTCCTAACTGGTGATTAGCATCCTGAGAGCTACCTGGGAAACAGACAAATAAACATTAGGATACACAATCCAACTGGGATTATCTTTATTCCTCACAGGGTATTATTACACGCTGTCTCCATCTCTTTGTGCCCTTCCTCCCTCCCGTGCGCTACCACAAACAACAAACAGACTCCCGAATCAAACTGTGCTGGGAAGACACCGCAAGAAAGCAGCAAACGTGCAAGGCTAGTGCAGGCATTCTTAGCCGAGACCGTGTATGGCAGACGACAAAGTCATCTCTTTAGACCTCCCATAAACGAACAGTGGTTGTCTCAACCTCCCAGGGTTCCTGTGAAGTTTAAAAAATGCTCACGGAACAATGTCAAACACTTAGTAAGTCCATAGGGAAAGTTCGTAGTTATGAATAGCCCTATCTGACAACTCCTTCGTCACCTTAACTGACTCTTTCGCAAATCGCATACAGCGACGATATTTGTTTTATTAAAAATATCAGAGATGAAAAGTCCCACTGAGCAACAACAGCCCATTTGTGAGTGAATCCTAAGTGAAGATGGGGAAGTCAGCATTCATAGAGCCTTCGTATCATTAAAGCAATTATACCCTGCATTTTTAAGCTCCACGGTACCCGGTTCAATTTACTAAATAATAAGAATCAGGCACAACCCCAATAGCAGCACTTCCCTTATCCATGGAAGAACGGCATTCAGCACTGAAATTCTCCAGCGAAATTACCAAGTAGAAGGCCTACATTTAGGATGGGGCAATTCTGAAACAGCTGATTACTGGATCTAAGATTATAGGTGTTCTCGCGAATTGTTGAAACTGATGAAATAAATATGAAATAGTGGATTATTATGGGGGGAACCTTGCCTGGTCTGACTGGAAGCATTTTGCATCACTATAAAGAAAGATTGTTGAGAGTAGTTTTGACTTGTGCTCATGCAAAGCACCACGCATGAGATCCACCTTCGGTAAGAATTTTAGTGGAAAGACTGAAAAGAACAGTATATCGTAGAATCAGAACTGCTCCTTAAGACTGAAAGGCTTGCCTTGGGAGATTTTCAGCTCTCCTCCAGGTTTCACCTGAGTAAAAAACCAAAAACAGAAATCCGTAGACCCTTTAAGAAATCCAGGCAGGAGTATGCTGGAAGACAATCAGGAATTCACATTCCCCTTTCTACTGAACTGGTGAAGAGACGTGCATTCAAAAGGGCCAGCATTTGTGCTGTGACGGGGCCACCTCTGAGCTATGGATTTTTTGCCAATGATTGGCTTTCCCAAGCCTACTGTTGAATTTTAGATGGGGAATGTTTCCGAAAGCTTCAGGTACCAGCTGGTTGTACCATTCAAAAGTGAGTAAAAATGATTGGACTATTGAAATTAATCCATCAAAGAACTCATATATATATATATTTTTTAAAAAAACTATTAGGTCTTAGATCCTTGTTGAAAGAACCGGATCACTAAAATGGTACCTCTGAAGAGCTATCTGGTCCTTAGATATTCTGTTGCTTCTCTGTTTCTGTCTTTGTCTCTCTTCCTTCATCCCTCCTTCCATCCTCCTTTCCACCACACTCCTTTCTCCCCCAGCAGCCATGAGGTGAGCATCTTTCTTCCACCATGTCCTTCCATCAGGATGTTTCTTACTTGGCACAGGTTCAAAGCAACGATAGCAATCGGTCATAGAGGAAAATGTCTGACAGTTGATTCAGAATAAATCTTTTTTTACTTCAGCTATTTCTTGACCAAGCTTCTGTCCATCCCCCACTTCCTCTTTCTTTTTTACTTTTTCCTCCTTCTATTTTTTCGGAGGAGGGTCAGGTCCAAATCCTCCTGCTTCATTCTTCCCACTGTGCATGCCACCACAACCAACAATTTATGTTGTGCTTCTCGGGTACTTTTCCATGGTAATGGAAACTTACTCACACACCCGGCTCTCCTCTGTAAGCCGAGGATGGTGCTACTAATGTCCTCACAGGGTCAGGAGAAGCTCTGGGCTAAGTGGTTTCATGATTTAGTCCACTCAATCTGTATAGCAACTCACCATAAGTGATCCATAGAGAGCAGGATTTCCCATCATTTCATCTGCCCTGTGACTGGCAAACTGAAAATCTGGGTCCTATCACTTTTTTCTCAGTGTTCCCGTTTCTTTATATGACAAAAAAAAGATATCCAGTGATTGTACCAATATGGTCAAGCTGTGAGACTTAAATGATTTACAGATACTCCCAATTATTAGACCAATGGTTAGATTTCTATGTTTTGGAGGTTATTATTATGATGATCAACAAACTAGTGTAAAATCCAGGTGAGTTCACGGATGAGGTGTCAATGGGGGATGATAACCTTTCTTCAGGTGTGCGGTAAAGCTATCTTGGAAAACTGATAGATGATAGGCTGGGTGCCTTGAGTGTGCTGTTCCTCTCTCCAGCTGTAGTCGTCTAAACACACTGTTTACCGATACATCTAGACGAGGTCTCTGCAATTCTTCACAATACCACGTTGGTTTTCCCTGTAGAGGGACTTAGTGGGGTAGGAAGAAGAAGACAGAAACCTGAGAAACTTTCCTCAGGACAAACTTCTTATCAGTTTTAGAGGGCTTTGATTAGGAGTTCAGATGTCATTACCCAGAAAAGTATTTGTTGGCAGATAATTACAGAGAAATTATATTAATTACAACACTTTTGACCAAAGACTCAGGCATATTTCTAGCTAGCTCTTACATCTTGAATGAGCCCATTAATCTGTGTATCGGCACGAAGCTGTGGCTTACTGGTAAGGATCGGGCGTCTGTCTCCTTTGACAGCTACATGGCATCTCTCTGACTCTGCCTACTCTCTATCTCTGTTCAGATTTCTGGAACTGGCTTTATTCTGCTAAGCCATTTGCTGAAGCACCTTTTTAATTAACCAATGGTAATAAAACATATTCACAGCTTACAAAGGGGGAATCCCACATCAAGTATTTAGTAGTAGTATTATTTTAAAAAGATCTTAAGATCAACTTGTCTCCCAAAGTTAGCCCTAGCCAGAATTTAAGATTTTTGCATTTTTTGATTTGCGATCTATCAAAAAAAAGTGAGAAGATGAAGCAGTGAAGCATAAGACCCCACTAATAAGACGCAAACTGTACAAGCCTGCTCTAGAAATACTACATTGCACTTAGTCCCTCATTTGTCAAATGTAGGGACAGTAGCAATGCTTCACTAGTAGGATCACCAGGAAGGCAAACAAAGGTCATATACCTGACATTTGGTTGTGCTTAGCATATATTATGGAATCCTCCATTCTAGCCAGTATAGTTGGCATCAATTGTTAGCCTCCTGGTATCAGGGAACTAGTAAGCTAGCCCTGCAGGACTTTTCACTTTTTAAATTGTGGTAAAGCATATAAAACACAAAGCCTAGCATTCAGTCATTGTTAAAGGTGGCAGTCCAATGGCACTGTGCAACCATGATTTCCTCATATCTTATGACTAAGACTGTGAAACTCAGAGCTATATCTTAGGACTTGGCTCAAGTCATGCTCATTCTTAGAACTTATATCCTCCACCCTCAGAGATTCCTAGTATTTGGAAAGCTCTCTTCATTTGCTGATTGAAATATTGGAAAGAATGATTGATCTGGGAGCATAAAACACATCATCCATGTATATACATGTATCATCCATTCCAAAAACATTGGCATCTATCATGGAAAAGGCACATGGAAGAAACTTGGCAAAGAGCATCTCTGGCATTTTTCACAACAGCCCATTTGGTGTTTGGTTGGTAATGTTTTCTTTATTTTTATAAATGAGTCCACAGCACAGATTCAGTTAAGTTTAGTTACTTTCCCTAGGTCACTCATTGGGTATGTAGTGGAGATGGGGTTCAATAAGACCTATTGAGTATGCCCTCAGCCCCCTTTGGGCAAACCCAGTGGCAGTGTTTTTAACAGTTTTATAGAGATACATTTTTTTTTTGTCCCTCAAAGCATAACAACTTTTTATCAGTATGGTAGAACTATTCTGTAACCACGGGAAAAGCAGTAGCTCTAACTGTGAAACAGTTATCTAGGTGGAAAAGGAAATTATAGCTTGTGGTCATAGACTAAGAACACTACTGAATTATCACACCAGGGTACTCTTAAGTCTTGGGGATGTGGATGCTGGTAGTGCTGGCGATGATGATAATGATGATAGTGGCAGTAGGGTGATGATTATAATGCTGACAACTGTCACCTATGGAAAATTTATGCATAGAAAGCTCTGCACTATTTATCTTAATTCTTATAAAACATTTGCTGGGTACCTTCTTTGTGTTAAGCCATGGGAATACATCGGTACATAAGGCAGATAGATGAGGCTCCTACATTATGAACTTGAATATAACTGAATGGGTAGCAAAGATACTAAGTAAATGTCTGCACCTTAATCCTCAAAACAGTGATAAGAAGCTGGAAAGATGATAATCATAGCAAGAATGCATATACACTTCTATTTGCTGAGCATTTATTATGTGCCAGAAACTCTTCTAGATGTTCTGTCGATAAGAAAAATTCTACCTTGAGACTTCAGACCCTTGTTGGGCCCATTCTTCTCCCTAAAACTGTGGACATACCAAAAACTATTCGATTATAATCTGCTTTCTCAGGCTAAACTCTGGCTTCCATTTCTACTCAGATCTCTACTTACTTCCACGCTGGGGTTGAGTCCCTGTAGGTTGGCATATCAAAGGTTTTGGGTGCTTGGTTTCTCGCATCTCTCAGGTCTCTTTACAATACCTTTATTAGTCTATCACACTTAAAAAGAAGTGGGGATTCTCATCCATCCCATTAACTATAAACTGCTTTGTGGGACTTGTGTGAAGAGCTCGGGTCTTCTCATCCTTACTATAAAGAGGCTTGGATAAGGTGTCACCTATATAAGGACTGGGCTGTCCTAGGCTAGAGGCCAACAGGTATCATCTTGGGTATTCTTCTGCAGAATCAGGGATATTTCCAAATATTCTGTGCAAAGTGCTGGCAGATTCCTAGAACAATGATGAAGTTCAAATCTTTGTTGCTTATTTTATTTAGCTTGTATCTCATAGGCTTTCTCAGTTGATTTTCATAAAAAAATACTATGGGATATTTTTATTTATTTAACTTATGTGCCCCTAGAGTAGCAGTTCTCAACTCATGGGTTGTAACCCCTCTGGCAAACCCTTCTCTCCAAAAATGTTTACACTATGATTTATAACAATAGCAAAACTACGGTTGTGAAGTAGCACCAAAAATCATTTTATGGTTGGAGCTCACAACAACGTAAGGGACAGATTCACAACATTGAGAAGGTTGAGAACCACTGTCCTAGAGAGAGGAGGATCACACGAGCCATTGAGGTCTCTCACTAAAGGCTTCATGAGTGATGCAGCAAGGGGATCTTTGGCTCAGGTCATCTTCAGCCCTACTGACATGTTGACTAGAACTTCCAAAAAGACCTTGAGGCAGAAGTCACTTCTATATTAGTGGCCCTCAGAAGCCAGGTGACAATACCAAGGTCTTAAGTGGAGACTTTATTGTAATTTGTTACAAAGTAAAAGCTAACTTATAAAACTTTTGAGCACACAGAACTTTGCTTTTGGCATTGCACACCTCTGGATTTGCATTCTGGTTTTGGCAGTTATTGGCTTCCTAGCCTTCGGCAGCTCATTCCATCTCTCTAAGCTCCAGTTCCCTCATATTCAAATGGAGATAACCATAGTACCCATACCACAGGCCCCTCCCCCAATACGTGAACTAGTGCTTGTCAAACACAATGCTTGGCACACAGTACGCAGTCAGTGAAAGCTATAATTATTATTGCTGTCATTTCTTCTGAGCTCATCTGACCGGTGTTTGAAATACCCATTCTTCTTAAAGTACCGACAATGGTCTTACTCAGTTGGATTATGCAAAAGGAATCTTTGTCCAAGAAAGACGTGTTCAGCCAGAGAAGGCAGATTTTGCCTGTGGTACTGAAGATCATGCCGAGATTAAAATGTCCTAACTAATGCTTGGCTGTTTTTCCCCCTCCTTCTCTACAAAATACCTATGAATAGCGTTTTGTAATGTAATTAAAAGTATATTGAAGAATAAACCTTCTGTCACCAACCACCTTTCCTTCTGGCATAAATAAGGTAGGGAGTGATAGAGAAAGACATTCATTGTCCATTTGTGCAAGCACAGCTTGGGTCCACTCGTGCACACACACACAGACACATGCACACATATAGCCACACCTCTCACACAAATGAAGCTTAAAAAAAAAATCATTTGCCTCAGAGTTTTGGAAATTCTAGTTCAAGACATTGACTTCCACAAATAGCTTTTGGGAAATTCTTTTGATTCTTGATAAGCCTCATGGGAATGCTATTGAACTTGAGGATGTGAGACTAGACTATTGATCCTGGTTTGGCTACTGATGGGCTGAGTGAATGGGGCAGGTCACTATTTCTCTCTGAGTTGATCTAGTTTTTTGCTGTTGATACAACGAGAAGAATAACATCCACAGCCCTCATTTGTCATAGCAATCCAATGAGACGCTGGTAAAAAATACTCTGAAACTAATAGCTTGAACATGTACAAATAATATAAACATTTCATTTTTAACATGAAAAATTCGACAATAAATACGTAGCCTGACATAAAAAATGAAGCAGTGACATATTAAAGATACATGCCATAAATGTAAAAAGCACAAAAATTATATATATATAAATATATTTATATAACAAAAGACACTAAAGAGAGTTAAAACAAAGACAACAGAATGTAAAAGTATATGCAATTTTGAAGATATTAAAGTAGGTATTGTTGCAAATGTATAAGCAAGACAAATGAGCAAATCAGGTGTAAAACTCTTCCCCTTGGTCAAATTGAAGGGCTATGATTGGCTAACCTAAGAATTGGGGAGCTTTAACAAGCAAGGAATGATATTAGGTGCTCAAGCCCCCCAATTATCAGAAAATACAAATCAAACCAATCATGTAGCACTTTACATGTAACAGATAGGACACATATCCTATCATTGGGATCATGCTTCCTGGGAGGAGTAGACACGGTTCACCCACATGGGCTCCAGTCTGCCAGTAGATGGTGAAATTAGGCACAAAGGGGTTCCATGACCCAAATCTCTCCAGTCTTGGTCCAGAGCAGATAAATTCCTCCTAGTTCTCTGATGCACCCCAACAGGATGTCACTAAGGAAGCAGCTAAGTAAAATGCTGTGGGATGCTAGACAGCACCTGGAACCATGATCTAGATATACACATGGAACCATAAATAGATTATAAAATAGTAGGGGGAGAGGAAGATGGCTCAGCAGGCAAGGTGTTGGCTGTGCAAGCATGAGGTCCTGAATTTGGATCTCCCACAGCTGTGTAAGTTACTATGCGCTTCTATACCAGCGGGACTTTCTGGCAGAGCAGTCTAGTCAATGGGTTAGCTCCAGAAAGAGTATGAGATTCTATCTCAATCAAAAGGTGGAGAATGATAGATAAAGTCACCAGCTCTGATGGAGACAAACCTGGGTGTCCTCAAAGTATGACTTCAATCTGAATATTCTTTACAAGAATGTGGGGAGCTGAAAACTTTACAGGTTGGAGGGTTCATTTTAGTACTTATCTAAATAAAGAATTTTGAATAGAGAAAAAACCCCGACAAACTGAGATGATAATTTTGCTTCATTGGCTCCAAAATGAAGCTGAAGAGTATACAGCTGAGTGACATTGTCTCCAGGAGCCGCCAATTCTTTCTCTCTCACTAGGAAACCAAGGAGAAATCTGAATATCTTTTGTTATGTGTCTGACAAAGCCTGGTGTTGGCTTTATTAATCACTGAAACTTTAGGAAATCTTTAGCCCTTTTCATTGGATGTATCTTCCCACACATTTTTGTAAGAAAATAATTCGTGTTTACATTTGAAATCAATATTATTAATGAGTTCCAATAGTTGAGATTGAAATTCCTTCGATGATAGAACTATTTTAGCTTCGTACAATTTTTTTTTTTTGATGAAGAAGGGGATGGGGTTCAAAACTGTGGACTTTGATGAAAAATGGCCTGAATATAAAACTAAGGGGAAATCTCTCTTTTTTGTTATTCTAGAGGATAGTAAGACAGAAAAAAAAAGATCCCTAGAAAATGGAGAGGAGACAATCAAAGCAAGGCACGGGAATCTGAAGAGCTAACACAAGGAAGGCACTGTATAAAGTTTTATTTATAAACACGGATACCCCATAAGTCTGAAGTATGCAGTATGCATAAGCAGCTTCTCTCACTCTGCACTTGTTCAGTTGCTTGTTTCTAGAAACAGGGTAGGAAGCTGACTTCCACACCAAGGAACATGGAATCACTCGACCAGAACTGGAGGAACCTTGAAAATACCAAAGGCTGTTCCCCATCACAGTGCCCCTGATTTTCACATCCATTCTCTTTAGGTATCCAGAGTGACCATAGCAGGCAAGTTTTCATTTTTTTTTTCTCTTTCTCCATCAGCAAACAAAATCATGTCTTGCCAAGATAGGAGAGGAACTTCCTTTTGGGGACCCTAAAGGAGATGTCAAAAATTGCCAAGAAGTCTCGGGTTCTTGCAGTCAGGCTTTGTGAGGTCAGAACAGTTTTCAGGAAAGCTTTTGTGATGCCAAGTTCATTAGCAGCCCAGAGCTCATGAAAACTGGAATGAAGGGACCAACAACCCAGAGCGTATTAATAGTGCCCTCGGACTCATTCAGAGGAAGGAGTGGCACTTAGGTGTGGTGAAGTGTCCCAGCTATGCTAAACAGCTCATCTCATTTATCTTTTATTATACTCTTAGGTAGTGGTTTTATTATTCCCATCTTAGGTGGGTATGAGCACTGCCTAAATTGCTTGCCCAACATTGCCCGCAGTTTAGAATTGGTGGAACCAGAATTTGACCCGGGCCTCTTCGCAAAGTCTAGTAGTCTCTTTGTACTCTGTTCTCCTTTCTTTTGTAGGAACAATCAAAAGATACATAGCAGCTGCCTTCGGGGACTATTTAATAAAAAGGGCTGACTGGCCAACCAATCCCTTTTGATGTTTCTATCATTTCTTGCATTTATCACAGAATCTTCTAGTTGTAAGGGAAGCCTTGGAGCGAGCATCTTTAAACAGGCATATAGTTCTGCGATTGGGGTGAGAAAGGCTAGTGGGGTTTATGGTGAATTTTGATTGAGAAAAGGAAACCTATTTTAAGGGAAACAGAAACCCATGATTCCTAAGTGGGGGGATGAGCAGTAAGAGTTGCAGGGTGAAATCTTTGAGCTGAAGCGGAGAGGTGAACAAGAATATAGTTATGGTTTTCAGGTCTAGGAAAGCTCAGTGTACTTCTGCCAAGCTCATGCATTGCTGATTAGCTCCTAGGCAGGTAGCAAGTCTTCTGCTATATGCTGGGCATCCACAGAACACAGCAGGGAACACAGCGCCTTCTGGAGCCAGGCCTCATGGGAGAGTATAGGAAATATTGTAGATATTGTGGCTAGCTTCCCAGGCAACCTTTGTTTGTTCCCATCCTACAAGACTCTGTACTCTTCAGCCACGGAATCTCAGCCAATCATCACACTGGCATCTTTTGCACTAGCTAGAGGAAGCTCACTGATTTTAATCAAACAGTAAGAGGAAGAAGTGTCTTTTTTTCTATAAGAATATCTTAAAATAAGGAAAACTATGTTATTAACAGTGGCGATAATTTTATAACAAGAGGGGATTAATCTGAGTTGGCACAAAATTCAGGATTAAGAGAAATACAGAAAAGTGAAGCTCCAATAATCTATGAACCTTTGGATGAAAGTACACCTAAAATCAGCATATATTCTTTTCAATTTCTGCACACAAATACATCACCATCTGATATGGATTTTCTGTGACATTCAGGCTCACCAATGTCAAGGAAACACAGGAACAGATTATTCAGGCATTACATGGTGTCCTAGTTTCTTCCATTGTGATTAAAAAGAAAAACCCTGGCAAAAGAAACTCAAGGGGGAAAGGATTCATGTTGGCTTCTAGTACCAGCTTGGCTACAGCTCATCATGGTGGGAGAAAGTACTGCAGGAGAAACATGAGGCAGTCCAGAGTGGAGAGGACAGGCAGCTCGCCCAGGTTATATAACCTAGGCCTGCCTCTAGGGACACACTTCCCCCAGCAAGGCTCCACCTCCGAAAAGTTCCATAACCTTTCCAAGCAGTTCCACCAGCTGGGGACCAAGTTTTAAACACAAAAACCTATGAGACATCTCAACTTCAAACCACAACACATGTTTTGTGCTATGATATAAACAGGCATGAGCTGATGAGGAACTGAAGAAGAGCATCATAGACCCCAGTTCTGGGGCATAGGGAAGGATTTCTAAGGCATTGTCAGTACAGCAGAGCTTAGATGAATTAGAATTGGGTGGATAGAATTCTAGGTAGAGGGAGCGGTACGGAAGCAGGAGCTGTATGATATTATGGGGAACACAGAAAGGCTCAATGACACTGGACTGTCAAGTACAGGGCTTGGCTTGGTCACACTGTGACTTGAAAAAAGCTCGAGTTTTCTCTCACTAGCTGAAAGGTGACAAGGATGGCAAGGACATGGGTAGGTAAATGGTATATCTAGGATTACCTGTGTCTAAAAACAGAAGATAAAATTAAAGATGGCAAGGTGGAAGGCATGAAGCATAATTAGAAGAGGAATTCATTACTTAGAGTTCTCCCACTGTCCCGAATGGCGCTAAGCTCTCGTACAATGATCAATGAGGAAAGCAGATCCTGCCAGTCCCTCTGAAAAAGGGAGTGCTGATTGGGCTCCTGGGAGCAGGAAGCAGTTGATTGGGACTATTGTAGATGCTCATGCCACAGCTCAGGTCTTGAATGTACCTTAAAGACCCATTCACTTTTGAAAGGTCTGGCTATGGTGCTCCTGGAAGGTAGTGGAGACTTTAGGAGAGGTGACAAGGTGGTTATTGGGATAGTAAGAAGGGCCCTCCCCTCTTTCTGTCTTTGTTTCTTGAGTGCCATGGAATGAACAGTTTTGTTCCAACATGCCTGCCATGATATACTTACTGCTTGGCACAAGCCTAAAGACAATGGGCCAAAGTGACCTCGAACAGGGACCCCTGAAACTCTGCAAATTAACCTTCCTTCTTATAAATTGGTTCTCTTAGGTATTTTGTCACAGGGAAAGAAAGCCGACAAACACAGATAACAAGAAAGAATAGTGGATCAGTCTCTTTGGCAATGGATCAGTAGGGACATTTCACCAGTAGGAGGAATGAAAATATAGCTCAGTAGGAACTATACTTTATCCAAAAGAAAATTGAATTGTAAATGATGAATCCTTTCTCTACACTAGAATTTCAGGTGGAGCCTTCTTTACAAGAAATGCTTGGAAAGAGAAGCATATTGGTTTTTAATTATTTTTCAGATTATGGAATGTTTGTTTATACATAATAAGATGTCCTGAGGATGAGATTCAGGTCTTAACATGGACTTATTTTTTTGTATATATCTTATAGGCATCATCTCACGCCTACGACCTGAAGGTAATTTTATTTTATGTAACATTTTAATGGTGCTGTGTTTTGATTGCGACTCATCACTGAGGACAGATGTGGAATTTTCTACTTCTGTAATTTTTGTACTCCACAAGTTTGGATTTTGGTGTTTCATATTTTGGTTGGGAGTACAGTAGTTCAGCTGGAATTCTAGTTTTTTCTTTATAATGTAGGGTTTATGGGGTATGATTTCCACAGAACATTTTTTATGTTTTTATTATGCTGCATTATACATGGAATTATATTCTTAGTACTTGACTAACTCTGACATGAACATTGGCTCTTGCTATGGAAAGACAAAAGGACTGTTCGCTTAGGGACAAACTGGTGGCCAGCATGATGGATGCTGGCTATTTAGAGAGTGCTGTGGAGAAGAATGTTCAGATTGTTGAGACTGATTACTGATGTCAGCCATGGGCACTGGCAGAACTGGATGCAGTCATGATGACCTGTTTGTTCACCTGGCCTGTTTCCCTGTTCATTCTGTTCATGATGTGAAAAAAAAGTGACTTGCAAGCAGATGACTTTATTTTGGAATGTGTCGGAAGATGAACATCCTCTTCTGAAATGTTAGAGTAACAAATTGAAGCCAATTAAAGCATGTTCAGTGTTAACTGACAAAAAAAAAAAAAACCAGAAAGTGTTCCTATTAGGACATTCTTTTAACTTGTTAACATATATTTCTGCTTAAAATACTCCACTCCCTAAAACAGATCCAGTTTAAGATAAATACGGCATTGAGCACCTCTTTATTCATGAGAAGCTGTTCATTCTCAAGGACCATCAGCCGAATGGAACTGTTCCTATTGTCAAAATACTACTTCAGCTAACAATTATTTTATTTTATGAAATGAAAAGTAGTGTGTGTGTGTGTGTGTGTGTGTGTGTGTGTGTGTGTGTGTGTGTGTGTGTGACACTTTCTTCAGCTGCGGTTTCTATTCCCACAAATCATTTCAGATACCTTACACAATAGTATTTTAGAAAGAAAGGTAATGCTGAGGATGGGTAGCTTTTTCTACAACAAAAGGGAGGCAATAACTTGAGGGTTTCTCTGTATAGTCTGTAAGAGGCCCCCTTTATTCTTGATCTAAGAAGCAGGATGATTTTAGACGCAAGCAAACTTTAGGATTATTTTTCAGCCAAATCATGAACTTCTGATAGATGCATGGGGATGTTCCTTGGGGAGGTGTTAAGCAAGATCCAGTGAGCTCTGACCTCATGACTAACTGGGTAACTATGAAAGGATTGGTTTCTAAGTGAATTAAGTTGAGTTCCTATGATGGGGCTAGTGTAGTGCTCCACGAACGCTGGAGGCAAGCAGATCTAGGTCTTCCCTTTGTCCGAGTGACTGATATTTAGGTCAGGGGGATCACCAGTCTAACTAGAAAGTTACATAGTCCGTGTGACAAGACAAAGCAGGGCGAGGAACGCCAGCACGTCATTTCCTTATTCCATCCTGTGTACATGCATAAGGCCTCCGAAACTGCATGCTGTTAGCATGTCTTGTTTTTTAATCCGGGTTTAATGACTATCAGCTCCCCATCTTAGGTAAAGCAATGAAACTCTCTGTAATTCATAATTAACATTTACAAGGAAAGTTAAGAGGGCTATATTACAGCAGAATACAGTATTTTATAGAAAAAAAACAGAAACAGTACTAAGCATGCAATGAACACTCAAGAAGTGGGATTAAGTAAACCCTTTTTAGTGTGGTGAAGATAGCCACCTACCCAAAGTCTGAAGAATCAAATGCTGAAAGTTGAGAAAAAATTAGGGGGGGGGGTAGGAAGATGGCTCAGTTAATAAAATGCTTGCCATACAGCCAGAAAGGTCTATGCTTGGATTCCTAGAACCCACATGAAAACCTGATATAGGTCGAAAATCCTTGTGGTAGGGAGAAGGAGCGGGGAGGATCTTTGGAGCTCATTAGTCATTGTCTTGCTAAATCAGTGAGCTCCAGGTTCAGTGAGATATCTGGTCTCAAAGAATAAGGTAGAGACCTCAGGTCTCAATATACATGTGTGCACACATAAACATGTACAACACACACAGAGATACAAATTGACCCGTGTAGTATGTTCACTCTAAGCCCTGAACATATTGAAGGCACTGTGTTTAGTCCTGGGGGTCAGAGACCCAATGTGTTTCATGGGCCTGTGTAGTTCAAGAAATGATTCTCTGGGCCTGGAGAATTTTAAATCAATCTCACTCAATTGTTTTAACCTATTAGAGAGAGAGAGAGAGAGAGAGAGAGAGAGAGAGAGAGAGAGAGAGAGAGAGAACACACACACAGAGTTAAAGGCCTTTGACTAAGGTTGTAGAGCTTAATAACAAGGCAACACTACCAGTTATGGCAACTGAAGTCATAGATACATGCAAAGGAGCAGATGGGGGCAGACACAGGATGGGTCACAGGTAGGTGAGTGGCAGAAAATAGGAGAGGCATTGTGCCTCAACCGAGTTTAGATTCTTCCTAAAAGTCCTTGGGGTTGATCTTACAAATTACACCTTATTCAGGTGCCTCTTTGCAGTGGTGTTTAAAATGTTGGGAAGCCAAGCTTGAGACCACACAGAACACAGAGTAAGCAGCTGCAGATGATGGAGCAGGCTCCCTGCAGCTGCCACTGGGGCATTGAAGCTAGCCCTGCTTTGGTTATAAATAATGTGCTTATCTGGTTTGAAATGAGGTGGCCAAATGTAATCTTGCACCTGGAAGTTTCTTGTCTGCCTATGGCTTTGCTAGACCTTTTGACATCCCTGCATTTGCGGTGTGCGCTGAAAACCTTCTGCTTTTTGTTGCCGTGTGCTTTACAAGTTCTACCCTCCACTACTTTCTTGGAATGGGAAATTTAATCTTCAAAACTGTTCTGCGCCACTGGCCTCAGAATTAAAAGCAAGTACCTTCAATGGGGAAATTAAATTTATTTGATATACCTGTACATGTATAAAATTGGATCCAGTGCTCATTTGGTTTGCAGCCTCCTGCAAAAAAAAAAAATGCTTTTTGCTATATTCTGTTCCTAACTCCTAATTCGCAGCAGTGAGGGGGGCTAACCTCAAAGACCTTGTCACGTTCTGATCCCATGCAAGGTGATCATTAGCTGTTGAACGGGCATCATTTTCTGCAAGAGAGTTTCCCCACGTGTTCAGCTTCATCTGCAGCTGAGAAATCTTCCTCGGGGAACAAGATATTCAGTTGACTGAATTTTCATTATAAAGAAAAAGAAAAGGAAGTTATACCTGGGGGGGAATGATACTTCAATTATAAATATCTGTATTTTATTTTGCATTCCCTTGCTCTGAAGTTTCCTAGTTGGGTTCTGACGGGGTGTCACAGAGGGCACACCCTAAGGATGTGTTTGCAGGCAACTTGGTTTTATGAGAGGGTTAAATAAAAAGAGATTCATCCTTCCAGAATCCTTTCTGTGCTCTGTGAGTTATGCTCAGTTAGAATCCTTAGATTCCTGGCAGGAAGGCTGAGGAGTTGGAAAAGAGAATGGGAGGTGCACTAGTGGGATGCTGTGGGAGGGTGGCTTCTGCCGGTCCATGCAGGACCAGGATACTCATGTCCAGAAGACTATTCCTAATGATCTGATCCTTTCTCGTTATAACAAGGCCTTGAGCCTTAGCCTAGAAAGACTGAGTGTCTGGGCCCAGATCCCACATCTTGTATGCAACATGGCCAGGAGGAGCATGGTGTGTCTTGTGTCATCTTTTGCCTGACAGTGACCTTCCATATCAACTGTTATTTGTGTAGGGAGTTCGTTTATTCTTTTTATTTTTTACAATTCTAGGAATGGAACTCTCTGCTGTAGAATAATGATCTTGTCCACTGCAAAGATTTGTCACTCATATTAGTTTAATAAAGCACTAATTGGCCAGTAGCCGGGCAGGGAGTATAGGTGAGGTAAACAGACTAAGAGAATTCTAGGAAAAGGAAATGCAGAAACATGAGTACCACCTAGATGCAGAGGAAGCAAGATGAGAATGCCTCACTGAGAAAAGGTACCAAGCCATGTGGCTAAACATAGACAAGAATTATGGGTGAATTTAAGTTGTAAGAGCTAGTTAATAATAAGCCTGAGCTAATAGGCCAAACAGTTTATAGTTAATATAAGCCTCTCTGTGTTTCTTTGGGACCGAACAGCTTGCAGGACCAGGTGGGACAGAAACTTCTGTCTACAAGAACATGCTAGGAAATTGGTCTTCAACTAGGTTATAACCTTAGCCACACAGCTACTTATTTTTAATTTTAAAACATTTAAATATTTATCTAATACCTGTTATGCATCAAAAATACAATGTCCAGCATGGGAAAGAAAAACACTTATGTTTGTCATTCTTAGCTATCCCCTTCTATTAAAAAGCACGGGATGAAACCGGACTCTCTGAACATGGCGAACAATGAGGGCTGATGAGAAGCCAAGGACAATGGCAAGGGGTTTTGATCCTACTTAATTTT
>NC_022029.1:1181594-1214213 GCF_000317375.1 Microtus ochrogaster | reverse complement strand
GGGAGGAGGGGGAGGGAGGTGGAAGGCTGGGAGGAGGCGGAAACTTGTTTTTTTTTCCTTTTCTCAATTAAAAAAAAATTGTTTGACTCTAAAAAAAAAAAAAGTTCCCCGTCTCAATCTTTTTGAATGACCATTATATCTGTAAAAATGTCTCCTACACTTTAGACATTGGTGATGTTTAAATGACAGTGGCAACATTCTCTGTATCAGCAATGATGCCTTAAACCACAGTTTCTTCCAAGAAAAGTAGATTGCATCTGCGCAAAAATTGGTCACATCTGTGGACAGAAGATGAAAGAGGCAGAAAAGGGTGAAGTGAATAAGGGCCATTAACCACTTACTTCAGAATAAAACTTAAGGTTTGAAAGATTGTTCTAGAGTCAAGTCCCCATATGTCAAGCACTAAGCTGTGGTGAATGTTTCCACTCTGGGGTCCTTCAGGACAGGGGTGACAGGAGGGTGAAGAACAGTTACAGAAATGGCACTGATGTAACACTTTATCTTCCCAATAGTCTGTACCCTTGTTACAGCCTTCTTGCTGCAAATAAGAAGGTCCCAGAGATTATGATTCATGCCACATGAAAGGGTAAAGTGAGCTATGGTGGAAGTAATCTTAAGTAATGTCTCCTGGGTCATCATCCATCTTGCCATACCAAGCTCTTTGGAGACAGTAATTAATAACCTGTATTAAATTTAAATTGTTATCATTCTTCTGTCCTGGGGCCTTGCGTCCTCTTCCCCATTTCCTCTTATAAAAGTGAGCCATGAGCATTCTTTCCTTCCTACATGAAGAGATCCCATGTCCAAATGTCTTTCAAACATGTCAGTGTCTACTGCAGAGGGTTGTGCTGTTTTCATACTTTCCACTATAGAATTTGGAATTTCTTTACTTAGTCTTCTTAATGCATGAGGTTCCATTCTCTGAACCCTTTTGTGCTCAGATTTTAGCGCTGGTTCCTTTTCTACACTGGTGGCAGATGCTGAGGCAGTTCTGTTGTTCATCTTTTTCTCTGCCAAGCAGACCTCCTACTTCAGATTTTTTTTTGTGGCCCCAACTGCTATCTCAACCCCAACAGCCATGATCTGGTCTCAGATATCTGCACAAACTATAAATTCATAAGCTTAAAGAATCACTTTCAAATACATTACAGAATGGTGTGGCATGTGACAAAAATCAATATAGATAGCAGAATGGAGGGGGGGGGTCCAAAGAGTCCTAAGTACTCCAACTTTACAAGGAGCCAAGTGTGTGTCTACCTTTCTCTCTTGTGATTTTAAAAATTATATGATATGGGGCCGGGAGAATAGAATACTCAGGATGCACGAAGTTCTGAGCTCAATCTCTAGCACTTATAGTAGCCCCCTTATAAAACCGATCCATTTTTATTGCTGAAAATATAGATGATTAGATGAATAAAGATTATTAAAAATTATCTTTAGCTGTATGACCTTGAGGTAGTTACCGCTCTTGCCAATATTTTGAGATATATTTCAAAGTAATTTGCTATGTATGGTGGATACAGAACCATAAATCACAAATGTGCACATACATGTACCCATGACCTATCAAACTTACTATATATTTGTTCTTTATAATACATGTGGTTCTCCTGTAAGTTACAAATATGTTAAGCTTCAAGAGCTTTTCACATGTACCATGAGAACACGGATCCTCACTGAAATACGGCTATTGGTGGATTGAGTTTCCCAACCTAGTTCTAAAAAATTGTCTTAACTTTTAAAATATAAGGACACTGTCTAGTATAAAATGGACAAAACAGAAGTGGAAAAATCTATTTTCCAAATTTAGCTCTTCCAGTCCCAAATACATCCCCAGAATAGGTCAAGTTTCAAAGTTAAGACTCAGAGGGATGAAACTCCCATTTCTCAGGCGGAAAAATACAGATTCAGCTTGGGGCAGAAAGCTAAGTTTGTAAAGGGCTTGCTATGCAAGCATGAAGGTCTGAGTTCAGATCCCCAGCACCAGAAGAAAGAGCTGAGCACACTAGTGCTTCTCTAAGAGCCCTTGTGCTAGAGCAGGATAGATCCATGCAGATCCCTGGAGCTCTCTGGCTATGCAGTAGCTGAATTTGTGAGCTCCAGACAGGCACTCAGTATCAAACCCTGGCATTCACATGCATGCCACATCTGCATACATGAAAACACATACACAGTGAGCAATAATACAACAACTCATAAGAATCCTTACCAGTCTCTTGAAATGCAAATTGCTGGACCTGGTGGAACTCAGTAATCACAAAGTGAGTAATAGAAGCAGCTTAATATACATACTAAAAACATATTTGATACATAGTCTTTAAACCACAGAACCCTTTGTTCTATTTGTCTTTTAGGCTACCTTAGGTTCCAGCAGATTGCAAGAATTCAACTCAAAAGACATGTCATGCACATTGCTTGGCTAACCTGTTTCATCCATCATTCCTTACTAGGTTACCAAACCCTGTTTATCTACTGCTCTCTATTGCATTCTCAAACTACCAAAACGACCCAAGGCCCAGAGCATGGCCCTAGATCCCATGTAATCATCCTGAGAAAAGGGGTTTAGAACCAATGATAACTGCTCTTTGTCATGGACATAAACAAAACAAGGCCAATTACCCAGTATGCTCCAAAGTCAACTGCCTATCACTCCTGCCGTGTTGGGGGTGAAGACGGTAGACCAGGGGAGGGATGATATCTTTCTTCCCTCAGCAGTCCATGATTTAACCAGATACCCTCTGCTGGAAAGGTGGGTAAAAGTCAGCACAGTAAAAAGAACCATTAGCCCAGCCCAATTAACTGATGACCTAACCAAGATGCCAACACTACAGAGCTCAAGAGATGCACAAAGATCCTTTCTCTGAATAAACAAACAGGTGTTTATGGTGTCTTAAGTATTTCCTTACCTTTCAAAGAATGGATATTTTTTGTGATTTTGGCCCAGTCAACTTTTTTATTTTCCCTCACTGAAATGCCTCACGGAAGTAATCATAAGGAATTTGTGAACCCATAAGAAATCACAGCATCCAGTCTTCATTAAATTCACAAATCAGCTTGGAATCACTTGCTATCAAGATGAGATCACATTTCCTGTGCCCAGTTGGAAAATGGTCCGTCTCAAGGGTCTGCCCAACCAGGCTCACTCTCTGGAAGTCTGTTACTAGTACAGAATGTTACCAGAAGTCATGACCTTGAAAATACACAGCCAGTTAAATGGCATTCTTCCCATGGTGTTCGCAGCCACACGGAGCACTGATCCCTTTTTTATTATGTACAGAGCCATTTTTAAATGAAATGCTTCCCTACGACCTCGCTCACCATCCAGGGAAGCGTTCCACTGCAGGTTGCTTTATACTGGCGTGAGGGATTATTCCTTGCTATAGCAGACAGAAATAGCCTCACAACCCAGAGAAGGGAGCTCTTAGACACACCAGCGGTTCCATACACCGGTGTCAAACACACACCAAGAGCTTTAACCTTTCTCTCTGCCCATAGAAAAACACAAGTGCTGGCAATGGGGGAAATAAAAGGAGGTGGATTTGTCCCAGGAGCTCAAATGTTCTGGGCCATCCCCAATCTGCAAACTTAAAAGGGAACCGCAGTGTATCAGGAAATGGGCTGAAGTTCAGTCATTTCATCCCCGTCTCTTGTGGCCATTCCCATCCTCCCTTTATCTGTGACATGAAAGATTAGCCTGTGCTTTCATTAGAAACCATCTTCCCCATCTGGATTTTTGAAGCTCTTATCTTTGGCTTGCCACATCTTCCATCAGGGCTCCCCCTGCATGAGCAAATGGGATGGTAGACTTTATTTTTGTAATTCATTCATGCGTTTTCTTTCACAGATATAATATGTGCCTGGCACCATGCTGAATGCTAATCCTAGCAGACTGAACTTATTTTACTTTTATAATTTTGGAGATCATTTCATTCACCTGTATTATCCAGATTCTGCACAGCATCGTGGACATATTAATGATACGCTCCTCATACAATTTCTAAAAAAGGAGCCATACTGAGAACGGTAGCCAAGAGAAGCGATGATAAACCACTCTACGAAACGCTTCTGCATCATTGGCAGGCGTGTTTGAATATCTCACCTCTCTCTTATTTCATCCCAAATCAGGGAAATGGGAAAGCTGTGGCTGATACCATTACATTGGATTGAAAATAATAGTGATGATGACACACACACACACACACACACACACACACACACACGCACACACACACATTAGAGGAGCAGCACACTGAGAAGTGAGGAATAAGAAGGCCTCTTTGTGGATCAAAAGAAAAAGCCAGTCCATCTGGCAAACGCCTGCACGTCTAGGCCCAAACACGGGGACTGCGCATTCTCATTTTAGATTCAGTCTGTGAAAGCTGGCTAACTGCTTTTTTAAATTCTCAGCAGATTAGAAATAGAAAATTAGTATACATCAGTGCTTACAAGAAAATGACAGCTGTCAGCCACACAGGCAGAGTGGGAGGGAAAATCCAAACCGTGGAACAAAGACACAGGTCTACAAAACGACAGCAGCCTAGAGAAGCAGGCAAATCTTTTTAACATGCCTTGAGGTATTAGGATTGTTACAGCCGCCTTTCGACTGTGATCGTCCAAAAACGAACCCATATTTCATAGACCAAGGAAGTTACCAGTATGCTTTAGGAAAATTCTGGAGCGTGCTTGAGAGTGAAAATGAGTATTTAGTGCAGGATACCATGTATCTTGAGATATTTTTAGTCACTACAAGTAGTGATGGCAGCATGTGGCATGCCAATGACTACTCATAGCGGTCGTACAATGCACAACAACAAAATATCAGAAAGTATCACAGCCCAAATAAAAATGTACTAAAGTTGAGAAACCCCATGTTTAATGGAATAGCATTTGTTTATTTGAAGAATTCACTTCCGTTGTGCCTCTCTGCATTGAGAAGGAAACCAAAACAACCTAGCATCTCTTCTGCTAAGGGCTCTACCTGTCGAGGCCCCTCTGGTAGCCTCTGATCTTCAGAATAGACTTATGGTCGAGGGGGAGAACACGGTTTCTCCTTTGGGGAAGAGAGCTAACAGACAGGAGGCTAAGCAATGCTCTTAACGATGGGTAGATGCTCTGAGTCCCCTTTTAGTGCTTCTCCCACAAAACTATTCTTGAAATCTCTTTCATTTTCAGCCAAGAGGGAAGAATCAAAATAGTCTCATTCATTAAAGTGTATCCAATTTAATTTTAATAAATTAAAATGGAGACATGGGTTTAGGTACAGAAAATTTTCGCATTGGTTTACCCGGGCTCCAAAGAGCCCCTGAGCACTTGGCCTGTGCTGCTTGCTGTTCTAGGAGCTGGTCCATGTGGTAAACAAGTCACATTTGCTCTCAGGAGGCTTGTGTGTCAGGGCTACCTCACTTGTGATGACTCTGGGTCATATTCTCCAACTCCAAATAAAGCCTCACAAAAGTCTGTAGCAAGAAGGAGCTGCTTGTTCGTCCCAGTCACCCAGAACCAAAATAACCACACAGAAACCATATTAATTAAATCACTGCTTGGCCTATTAGCTCTAGCTTCTTATTGGCTAACTCTTATATTAATTTAACCCATTTCTATTAATCTGTATATCACCACGTGACCGTGGCTTACTGGCAAGGTTTTGGCATGTCTGACTCTGGCAGCAGCTCCATAGCATCTCTCTGACTCTGCCTTCTTCCTCCCCGCGTTCAGTTCCGTCTTCTCCACCTACTTAAGTTCTGCCCTGCTATAGGTCCAAAGCAGTTTCTTTATTCATTAACCAATAAAAGCAACACATAGAAGAACCCCCTACACCAAAAGTCCCAGTTTGTGTTCTGTACCCATTGGGCTCTATTTCCATGACAACTTCTTTCTAACTTGTGTGTGTGCTGCACACATGTGAATGTGTAGGTGTTTGTGCCCATAAGTCATAGGAAGATGCTGTATATCTTCTTCCACCATTCTCTTCCTTGTTGCCTAGAGACCTGGTTTTTCATTGTGCTGGAAGCTAGTTTAGCCTGGGATCGCTGACCAACTATCTCTTTGGATCGGCCTATCATTCCCTTCCAATGATGCCTGGAGTTAGAGGCAAGTGCCATGACACACAGTCATGCCAAGGTTTTATGTGGGTGCTAGGAATTTGTACCTAGACCCTCTCTGCCACATGCAGAGGAATCTCCCTAACCCCTGTACTGATGATTTCTAAGCAAACATTATCTGTGTGATTTGTATATTAATCTTTTCTTCTGTCCCTCATTGTATTCCTTCCACCTCTTTCCAGCCCCAAGAAAACTTGTTCTTGGCTTGAAATATCCCTAATGCAACAGCTAGTAGTGCTATGGTCTGAGATCTTTTAAAAAGCTATAATTATTTATTATTGTTATGTGCAAGCATGTACGTGTGCATGCCAAGCTCATGTGTAGAAGTCAAGGGCCAATTAGCAAAGATCAGTTTGCTCATTCCACCATATGGATCCTGGGTATTGAACTCAGGACAACAGAATTGGCAGTAAGTGGCTCTCTCTGCAGAGCCATCTTCTGTTCCTTGTCTGAGCACTTTCAGTGTGGTCCATAGGCATCAGTATTTTAACTATAGTTATACAGCATATCTTATAAATATCATATTAAAATTGGTTGCATATGTGTCTTTCTTCACCTCTAGACGTATGATCTTGAAGGACTTGCGTAGGATTCCTTCCCTTGTCCTTTCTAGTTCCATGGGTATGTCTGTTCCTGACTCCATGTTTTAACTGACACCCCAGGCAGGATTTACCCATGAGGTACTTCCAGAAAGCAGAAGGGACATCTTCCCCTTTGTGGTGGCTCTCCTCATTGTAGAGGGCTCACCATTCCCCTTATTTGTTTATTTAGGCCACCATGGTCCCAGGTTCCTGCCGCTATTTTCCCTTAGCACCATCTCCTGGCCATGCAGTCAAAATATTAGCAATACGCAACTTTCTCGGTTCTCCTCAGATTACAGAACTGAACTGCCTTTTCATTTCCCTTTTGTGATATTCTTACTCCATACAGCATTCAAGGGTCTGACAAAGTGCCAGGGTCCAACAAGATGCTAAGTAGGCGATTGGTAAAAGTGCAAATGAATGAATACAGATGTTACAATCAACATTTAATTAGTTTCCGAGTTTTTGTGTGTGTCAGAAATGCATGCATCAAAGGCTCCAGTTTCCTCAGAAGTTCAGAATTGCTTTGTGAACCCTGCTAGACCCGGTGCTACTTATTAGCATTGCTCTTCTTTGTCATTCCCAACTTTCGAGCAAACAGAAGAAGGTGTCGTCTGGACTCTCCCCCAGAGCATCCAGCAGTTCTTTTGAATTCTTCATCACTAACCTCAAACACAAACAGAATCAAAGCCTGACTTTTCTGTCCTATGAAAGCCCCGGTCAGAAAACTCCCACCTCTGAGGATGCATATAATGACAGCTGGCTAGACAAAAAAGGAGAAAAACAAATTCAATGAGGCTCACATTGCAGTATAAGTTTCCAATCAAAGTGAATATGACACTTGAAAAGAATGCCATCCTCAGAGTCCTTCGTTGGGATCCTCCTTGGTAGCTGTATTTTCAAAGTTGGCAAACGCCTGCTGTTAATGTGAAATTGGTTTCAACTTAATTTGTCAACCAAGAAAACACATTCTTACTTTTTTTTGGTAGCAATTACTGTCCACATTTATCACTTTCTTAAGTTGACAGTGACTGCAGAGTTAACAGTCATGATAGCTACTGACAATTTGTGAAGCTTTTGCAATAGGTGACAGGTCCTACTCTGGGCACTTTTTGAAGTTTATCTGCATGATAATACTATAAAGTAAGCAGTAGTCCTGTCACCTTGCAGAGAGAAAAGCTGAACCTTGTAGAGGGTATGTTTCTGAGCCATAATGACTCAGAAGTCCCAGGGTACAGCTCCCTTTCTTCTGGTCAATAGCTACTAAGAGAGACACATTGAACAGAGGAGTGCCTGAATTTTCCAATCCATTATCTACCAGCTCATCGGTGCCAGAAATGCTTGATTTTTCTTAGGCTTCCTTAGAAAACCACGTCACTACTTACTGCAAATCGGTGGAGGATGGGGCATGCCCGGGAGAAAGGCAAAGAGGAACAGAAAGCAAGAACAGCAACTGAGCAACCCTTCGAAGGTAAAGTGGTTTCTGTTTGGCAATGAGACAAAATTTATATTTTTGCTAAGACTAAGCAGCTTTCCCACCGAGAGGGAAAGAAAGCTCAAGGCCCACGCTGACTTGGCTAGGCCTTTAAATGTTACCCAGCACCTAATATATTACAAAGAAACTACAATGAGAACAGATGGAGCGCATAAAGCAGATGCGGAGCTGAAGTCTAAATAGAGAGGAACAATTCTTCTGCTAACAATAAGAAACCAAGGTGGCAGTGCAGACGACGTGGAAAAGAAGTCATTTACAAGGGAGACAAGCGACTGGATGAAGTCAGGTCGGCACGGAGGAACACCACAGGGATGCTTTCATGCCATGGGGAACGCCACCCACTCAGGTTTTCCTGGGGTATGGAATGTGCATATGGGGTCTTCTCAGCAGGAAATTTCTAAGAAATCAGAAGTCATTAAGGCCACAGAATACCATAAAGCATACTACACAGGGAAGGCCTTCTAGACCAGAGCAGGGTTACTGCATTTTCTATCCTGAAAAGGAGGTACTCCAATACTGTGAAGCACATCAGACACGGGCACAGGTGTTATTTCTTGTGACAAATGCACCTTATTTCATCACATCTCTTCCTAAAATTAAAAACTTGCTTTATGGACATTTTCAGACACAGAACCCAGGCATCATGCTGATTTCAGAGCCCTCCCCACCTAGGTTCAATGTCTGTTCATTAATACCTGCTTACCCCATTTCCCATTATTTTCTTTGCTATGTTAACTCACTTGCCCTTAAATTCCCTTTACTTCGTGTCTCCGTTTGGGAAATATGCCTGCATCCGGTAGCTAGTGTTTGGAAGAAAAGCTATAGAGAGCTCAGCACAAAAGCAAAAGTGTGAAATAAATGTGAATCATAATTCTTTTTTATCCAAAAATATAAGATTTATTTCTAACTATTTTGTGTTCATATATCTGCACCTACATGAAGATGTGTGTACCATGTACATGTAGAGGTTCGCAGAAGCCAGAGGTTTAGCACAAATAATAAAAACACAGAGACAGATATTGGGGTTCAACCTGAAGATCAGAAAAGCAAAGCAGCCAGCCACTGGCTCTTACTTCTACCTTATACCAAAAATGGGAGATCCTGCCTCCATGAATCCTCAGAATAAGACTGAGCATGAGACCTGTATCCTCCCACCTTATACTCGTGTCTAGTGCTGGGATTAAAGGTGTGCACCACCGCTGCCTGGTCTCTATGGCTAACTAGTGTTACTGCTGGGATTAAAGGTGTGTGCAAACACTGCCTGGTTTGTATGGCTCACAAATCTGGTTTTTTTGCACTGATCTTCAGGTAAGCTGTATTTATTAAAACACAAATAATATACCATTATATTCCCCCCTTTTAATCTGAAATAAAAAATGCTATAACTAATATAAGAAAAAAGTATATACAATAAGTACAATAATTATATACAATATATACAGATAATAAACACACCAACAGTGTCTAGTCTATTTACATTTGACAAATTCAGAGAGACTACTCCATTATGTATCCTATCTTGGGGAGTCCAAAGTCTTGTACCTAATTTTCTTTCTATCATCACTTGCTTTCTGTGTCTGACAAACAAGGAAAACTAAAACTGTTTAGTCTTCAACTCCCTCAGAGACTCAAGAAGTAAATAACATTAACTGAGTAAGCAGAAAACGCAAACAAGTGACTCCCCAAAACTGTGAGAAATGACAGGAACAGCTGGCTGCCCAGACAGTTACCCTAGGTTCCTCTGCAACACTGGAGCATCCATCTTGAGCCTACAGGCCTAGCATATCTGACACACTTTTCTATGAAGTAGGATATTCTGAAAGGCTGTCCATCCTTGTCTTGAAAATGTTTGACAGTCACTTTTTTGTGTCTTTCTTGTTCAATTAAGACAGCATAATGTAAGCAGTTGAGGAAAGGGATTTTTCTTGCCCAGTGGTTTACTTTTATCACAAAGAAAATAAACTCCACGTGGAGTTTCTTCCATGCCCATTATTTTCCCTGAAGTACATTAGTGCTTCCAGGAGCAGACATGTCTCATTGTCATAAAAAAGAACCTATAGTATCAAAACATTTTAAATACTATATTCTGTAGATCTGTTTGAAAATGATCTCTTAATATAAACATATATCTTTGTTTGACCTTGATAACATACCTAATGTGACTACAAACTTCAATTATAATAGGTGATTAACTATTAACCTACATTTCCTTATTATCCTAGAGAGTTGCTAATAATAATTTTCAAGGACTAGAAATTTGCATTACACTGTTAAATGAGTTATATAGGTATAATACCTTGAACAAGAGTTGAAATGTATGTACAGTATGTTCTAACAAAATTAATCTCAAATTTGTATCAATATACAAAATTTATGTACAAAGATCCAACCCAAGATAAAACTAGTGGTTGCTTTTTAAAAGTAGATTCTATAATCTACTTTTTATCTTATCTAACCTCCCCCTTATTTCTTTCCATAATAGATTCAATAATCTACCATTTTATTCTATCATATATATGCCCCTTTTTTCTTTTCAAAACAAGAACTCTGAATCTAATCTCTTTTGTTCAACTTTCCTCTTGGCTGAAACCTATAGCAACTGGTAACCAACCTCACTAAACAATGACAAATATCCATAACCCAATTGAATGACCCCAAACCATGCAACCCATGTTTTGAAAATGTGGATATCATAGTCTTTTTCTTATAAAGGTATAATAAAGAAAAAATCTTTTAAATCAATAACTACAAAAGGTCATTCTCTAGGCAATAGAGAAAGCAAAGGAATGCCAGACTATAGAGAGCCCATAGGCTGAATCACCTTATTAGCAGCTCTTAGATCGATTATCATTCTCTATTTTTTAGATTTCTTTTCAACAACAAATACAGGAGAATTCCAAGGGCTGGTTGATTCTTTAATACGTTGAGCATTTAGTTGCTCCTTTACCAGTTATTCTAAAGCCTGCAGTTTTTCTGTTGTTAAAGGCCATTACACAATCCATATAGGTTTGTCTGTCAACCATTTTAAAGGTAGCATTGTTGGTACTTTTTGAAGATCAGTAGTTGTTGTGCCCTGTTCTTGTATAACCTGAATGACCATTGAATGAGTGTTCTTTAAAATGTCTTGTAATATTTTCCCCAGAAATATACATTAATTTATGGTTTGTTTCTAAGCTTTGGAAAATGTTAATCTGAGTATTCCATTGCTGTAGCAAATCACATCTCCTCAAATTCATTGCAATGTTAGCCACTTATGGTTTTAATATTCCCCTCTGTCCATCTGGCCTTACACATTCAACTCACCTTGCTCTCTGCTTTATCTGATATAAAGTTCTGATCCCTAAAATCTGAACATTTATATCCCGAAGAGGCCTATTTGGATACTAAGATTCTTATGAAATTATTCTTACATCTGCACTTGTGTCTACCAGACCTTCAATGACAATGCCATTTATTTGTATTTTTAATTTTGGTCTTTGTTCATTTATTGAAGTTTGCCAAAATATTCATTTTATAGTTTCTCCTGAATTTTTTGTTCTCTCTTCTATATCTGTTCTATTATCTAGAGCAATATGCCATCTTACAATAGCCATTAGGTTCTTTAATTGCCCTGGGAAGGCGTTTTCTCTATGATGGCAGGAAACTACTGAACTAGATTTGGCATAGGGGCCTGCAAGAGGTTCCTCATAGAGTTTCCCAGTGTCAAAGAATTACCTTGGATATCCCTTGTTGACCTACATTCATTAGTTCAGTGCCTATTTTTTTTTTTACCATACCTTCTACATAATCCTTATGGGAGAAGCATTCTGAATGGATTATGCTTAGAAAAAGCATTGTTTCTAGGAATATCTTGTTTACAATCCCTTTTAAGGTGACCTTATTTGCCACTGTTGAAAACTTGACATTTCAATTTTTCCTCAAAACTCTAGAAATCACCTCTCCTATCCATGCATCATCATCGTCATGAGATTCAAAATTAACTGTATCTTGAATTCATTCCCCCAAAGGTGCTGACATGCCTTTAATGACCTAATTATCCCTTTGCATAAAGAACTGTTATTTTCAAAAACCAGAGATTCAATTATTATTTACCTAGTCTCTGAATTTGGTATCATTCTGTTTATTGCTGATGTTAATATTTGTAAAAAATCCATAAAGTTTTCTTTTGGGCCCTGTATGACTTTAGTAAAGAATTCAATCTTATTTCCTACTTCTTTAATTTTATCCCAAACATTCAAAGTCACTGCATGGCATAAAACCAGGATGTGATCATCATGAAGGGATTCCCTTTCTATAAAGCCTAATCTTCTTTAAGAAGATGATCTTGGGAGATTTCCATTACCTCTAGCTTTATTCTGTTGTTCAATAGTCTTATTATTTTCTCTGAACTAGCTACTCTAATGTAATTGTGGACTAGACTCTAAAACAGCCTTAATCAACTCTATCCAGTCATTAGGGATAATTCTATTATGACTGACCATGAGTTTAACATTTACTTCACAAAAGGTGAATGCATGCCATAAGAGACTATTGGTTCCTTGAATCTCTTTAAATCTAACACTGGCACAGGAGGCCATTCAGCTCTTACTCTATCATATGGTAATTCTTGTATGGTTACTGGATATATTAAAATTGGTTGAAACCTTAGCAGTCCCTCTCTATTCTTATAATGCAATGCTGAGATTGTTTCTCCATTAAATTCTTCTGTCTGTATCTGAATATCTCTTTGATCTGTTTTATTAAGTTTTTCTAAGACCCATATCTTAGCACTCAGATTATCAATATTTTTAGTGACAATCAAAATGATAATGCTGATAATGTTTACAATTGACATTACACAAATCCCATCTAAATTGGTTATTCTCTCATTTAATAGTTCCAGTTTCAAACAGTCTAGCATATTATCATACAGAGACCCAAATCCCTCCATTGTAACTCTTTTCCCCATTTTTTTTTAATGTGGGAAAAGACCCTCTGTTTTAACTAATTCCTCCCTTTAAGACCACGAGGGGTGCACCCACCCACTGAGACAGTGGGGCTGATCTATTGGGAGCTCACCAAGGCCAGCAGGACTGTGACTGAAAAGGCATGGGATAAAACTGGACTCTCTGAGCATGGCGAACAATGAGGGCTGATGAGAAGCCAAGGACAATGGCTCGGGGTTTTGATCCTACTACATGTTCTGGCTTTGTGGGAGCCTAGCCAGTTTGGATGTTCACCTTCCTAGACATGGACAGAGGGGGGAGGACTTTTTTCCACAGGGCAGGGAACCCTGACTGCTCTTTGGACTGGAGAGGGAGGGGGAGAGGAGTGGGGGGAGGGGGAGAAGGGTGGGAGGATGGGGACGCAAATGGGAGGCTGTGGGGAGGCGGAAACATTTTTTCTTTTTTTTCCTTTTCTCAATAAAAAAAAAAGAATTCTCAAATGTCTTAACAAATCTGCCACCAATGTTGATGAAGATGTGAGGCTTATTGCTGCTGTGTAAAGTAGTAAAAGCCTGACTAGATTTCAAGGCAGTTACATAGATTGGCAGTGGCCAGAGAAAGGGGTTCAGGGAGAGCCTTCTAGGAGAGATAAAAAAAAAAAAACTAGGAAGTAGGGCAGTGACTCCAGCCATGTGTAGCTCCAGCCTATGCTGGTGTCTGTAAAGCCACAGAAAAATGACTTTTTAATGAATTATTACCCCAAACATTGGGCACCAAATGTAGCAAGAATAACAAACACCCAGAGATAGATATTAGGGTTCAACCTGTAAATCAGAAAAGCAAAGCATCTAGTCACCGGTTCTTACCTCTACCTCAGACTAAAAATGGGTGATCCTGCTTCCACAAATCCTCAGATTGAGACTGAGCATGAGAGCTGTCTCCTCCCATCTTATATTCCTCTCGAGCGCTGGGACTAAAAGTGCACACCACCACTGCCTGGCCTCTATGGCTAACTATTGTGACTGCTGGAATTAAACGTGTGTGCAACCACTGCCTGGCCTGAATGGCTGACTAGTGTGGCTGCTTTGCACTGATCTTCAGGCGAGCTTTATTAAAACACAAATAATATACCACTATACAGTCGAGCTTATAAGATGCCCTGGGACTGGAGGGACACACAATTAAGGGTTATCATGTGTGTGCTGGGAGCCAAACCTAAATCCTCTGCAAGAACAGTGCTGAATAGTTGAGCTGAGCATCCCACCAGTCCCATAGACTATACTTTTTATGTATAAATACATAAAAACACACAGAAGACATGGCATGGACTTTGATTGTAGGACAGAGTGGAACAAATCTGGTATTGGGAAAAATCAGCTTTTCTTTGTTTTTTCAGGTCCAACATTTCCAACACTGTCTTAACTACCAAGTATTGGGCAATGTGAAACTCCACTGACATACATTTTCCTGATAACAGGACATTGCTTAAACACACATACATATACCATGGAAAAATAAGCTATCAGTAAAATCATTACAGTATTTTTTGTAAAGATGCAAAAAAAAATCCACACAATAACTAAAAGTCACTATTGCCGATTTCTAGAAGCTGAATCTTCCTAGGAAAGACAGAAGGATTACAGAGAGATGTCAGTGAACATAGAGGGGGTGTATGTGAAAACTCAGGTGGAGGATGTGATGTGTGGATTGTACATTCCCAGGACAAACTGAATGCCGAGGAACGGTGCATACTCAGACACAAGCCACAGCGTTGTGGTGATACTGAAGGAAGTTAGCCTTGGCTGCCAGGCAGCGCAGATGGCATTAGAGCTTTCAGTAGAGGTGCTGACAGAAAACACAGACAGACTCAGAAGGTTCCCACCAACTCTAAACGCACTCACCACCTCTCTTCCTAGCTATGAGAAGATGGTTTTAATTATGTAATTTGAGACTTCCTCTATTCTGTAAGAGGCACAGCATATTCCACTAGCATTGAAATAGTTATAGTCTGTTGTTTCAATTTTATTTCTAGCCTCAAGTCCAACTCTCAGGCAGTTTTTAAGAAGCACACCTGCAAAAATCCAGAGTCCTCTAGTTAACACTCTATGTACAAGGCAGATGGCTGAGTAGCCACCTCTGTGGCTCATTCCTACCAGTGCCTTTACACCATCAGAGGTGTCTGAACAATGCAGTCACAGACTCAACCTCCTCTCCTCCTCTACTTCCAAGTCTACTGAAGGATATTCTCCAACATCTGCCCATCTTTTACAAAGATGCGTTTTTATTGCCCTTTAATGACACAAATAATCATATATGAAGATATGTATTTGTTTTAAAGGCAAAAAGACAAACTTAAAAAAATACCAAAACCCCCAAAGCAAAACAAAATAGAAAGCATTCTACAAGACCCAGTCACAGAGCCACCCAGAATCCCAGAGCTGTTTTTTCCTAAAGCTGGCGAAGAAAACTCAAACCCCTAGAATAAACATAGCATTGCCTCCATGCACCACAGTGAAGGTGTAAGGCTGAGGGAAGACAAAATAAAGCAGATGTGTTGGAGAACTGGAGTGTCTGGGAGGTGATTCAGTATCTCCTTCATCTCCTGTTCCCTCCCAAGGGCAACAGATGCCAAAGACGTTATTTTCCTCAGTTGTTGCTCTCTGGTTGGAGAACCGATGGAGAAAGGATTGAACTATTTTTATGTATCTGCCGGTGTAGCAAGCTGAAGTCAAGACATGACCGTCCTTTGTAGAAAGGAAGGAGCCATGGAGAAAGTGAATTGATTCAGAAAGTAATTTCCTGTGACCTCCACATGATCGCTCCTCACAAGGCCACTGTGAGTTCTAATCGTCTAAAAGGGCAAGGCTCCGTGACGCTGCTCGGTTACTTGCCATGGTGATTACCTGAGGGAGTGAAACAGCCCTGCATGAGGCATTTTCCTAATGAGAGCATCCTGAATCCAGCTCTCCCAGCACTATCATCACCACTAAGCTTGCTAAGTAGTCCCAACTCTCCCTAGGACTTGGACATCTTCAAAACATCGGCAACTGTCTAATTGATTAGGACTTGGCCAGACAGCTCCAGGTGGCTAATCGGTAAAGCGATAGCTCAAAGAGGATTCATCTTTAATTATGGACATATGACATTTTTATGTAGGTTTTATGGGATATTAAAGACATTTTCGCTAAACATCCATTGAAGCCATATGGCAGCTTTGAATATGTGGAACAAACTGGGCACAATGAAACATTCTTTTTTTTTTTTTTTTTTTCTTAAACAGAATGGCAAGATGTACTGTTAAGGACACATTTTTTGTTTGGTTGTTTGTTTTTTACAAGTTGAGGCTGGGAATTCAGGAGTCTACGTAGAAAAGACATTATTTAGGAGTTGCTGAAGGCTGGACAGAGATGGATAAAGGGGCAGGAGGTAGAGTCAAGAGGAAAGAAATCCAGAACGAGTCCTTATTCCGAGAGAAGTATCCAAAGCATGAAATACTATAGTGTGTTCTGCGCTCATTCTTGGTTCCAGCAAATAAACCAGCTAAATCTCAAACCTGTTTTTTCTATCCATTTGGTCATTTAATCCAACATTACTTAGAAATGAGGATGAAAAAAAAAAGATACAATTAGAATAAGAAGGGTGCTGAATGATATTTAAGTGGTACATGATTGGAAACAGGGGCTCTTTGATTTAATGTAGAACATTTATATACAGGAACTTTTCTGCAGGTAAGGTTTACAGATTTGCATGAGAAGAAGAATTTCACTGTTGGAAAAAGTGTTTAAAAACCATAGTTCATATCCAAGACTGTGAGTCATCTTAGAGTATAAGAACACTAACATCAGTTCTCGTGTGTGAGAATGGCTATTGACAAATAGACAACAGAAGAGTCTTGGTGATTATATGGGGAGTATAAGAGCCATGATCCACTGCTGGTGAGCCTGTAACGTAGTGCACTTGTAATGGAAAATAGTGTGGACATTCTGCAAAAAGTCAAAATAAAACTACCATATGACAGGCAGTTCCACTTCTGGGCACATGCCCAAAGGATGCTGAAAAGATATTTGCTCTCTCATGTTCATTGCTCCCTTTACAATTGTCAAGGTACCTAGGTTCCATCAACGGGCAAATAGATAACGAAGATGTATTATGTTCATATAAGAGAATGTTACTTAGCATTAGAAAAGAAGAAGACGTGATGGATGTAGAAGACATTATGTTAAGTGAAATAAATCTCAGTCTCATATAATCTAAAGCCAAACTTATAAAACTTTTATCTAAGTCGTTAGGAGAGGCCAGGAGAGGGTAGAAGAGTTGGAAGTTATGGGCCAAAGGGTGTACATTTTATTTAGCTAGAGCTAAGAAGTTAAAGATCTATTTGGGAAGACTGTAATTGATAAAATCCACTGTAAACATTGATTTTTAAGATAATACATAAACTGGCTCAATTTAACCATTCTACAATGTACAAAAATAAATGCTATACATCAGAAATCTATAAATTTTATATTTTAAGACAAAAAAAATGAAAATAAGAAAAAAGAGAGCCTGATTTAGAAATGTAAACTACCTTAAACTGTAAACTACCAATAGGAGTAGTTGACATGTCCTTTCTCTGCCCCACTTGAAATAAAAGACAGATACTCTGTTCATTTTGGAGGTGGCCGGTAAGTCAATTTGCAAGACACAGAAGTTTTCCAGTTTTACAAGGCCATGATTCCCTTGAAGTAAGTTTTACTCTCTGCATGATCAAACACTGTCCCAAAGTCCCATGACCAAAAGTGGAGGCGACAGAAAAGCATTTAAAGCTGAGATGCTCTGAGAAAGTCATCTCAACTGCTTCCCATCAATCATAAGCTGTGGCACATCTTCTCATGAGCTACAGATGAGGGCTCAGTTCAGCCACAAGAAAACAGAAGGTGTCTGCCAGAGAAGATGCAGGCAACCGGGAGGCGAGGGAGGAAGAGGGGTCCTGGTTCAGACATTGATGCAAACTTTCACTAATTGACCTTTTCAGTAAAAATTCATCATATTTTTAGCAACTAACTTGAAATTGTTTATTACATTCGTTAGCCAACACACAAACACTTGTCTTTAATTTTATGAATATATTCTAATACACAGGCCTACAACTTAAAGAATGGAATGGCTCTACAAGCTTTCTTTGATACATAAATATATATACACACATATATACACACACATATTATATCCTATCATCCATCTATCTATCTATCTATATATGCACACACATATATCCTATCCTGTCTATCTATCTATCTATCTATCTATCTATCTATCTATCTATCTATCTATCTATCTATCTATCTACATACCTAAAATCTTCCTCTATGTCCTTGCTTCCTGTTCCTGGACTGATTTGACATTTTCTCCCACGTCTCTGATAAATATGCTTATATGCTTATTTTCCAAAACTGAATTTCCAGCTATCAAAATCCATTTTTTCCTCCCACCAAGTCTAACATTCTCCTTCCCCTTTAACCTGAACACAGCCTTTTCCATTAAATCAACAATTAGTATAAGCAGCGTCTCGCCATCACTGTCCCTTTTCTGCACAACTGTTTTTTCTGGGAGATAGTGATCCTGACTTTTAATTTGTTCAACTTCAATATTTTAAAATATGTGTCAGTTTCTCTTTCAAGACACTCCATTCTCTGCATAGTCCATCAAAGCCATCTTCCAGGGGGATGGAGCTCAGCTATGCCTGGTACACCCCATTCCCAGAGACCTTGAATCTTACATCCTTAAGTGTGATACTTAATATTCATTGTCAACCCCACTAGACTTAGGATTATACTAGGAGATAGACCCATGGGCAGGTCTTGAGGGTGCTTCCAGTATAAATTTAATGGAGACAGAAAGACCTACCTTGGCTGTGGTTGTGCAATCCTATGGGTTGGGCACTGGACTGGATCAAAAGAAGACAGAGAGCTGAGCACCATCACACATTTCTCTGCTTCATGACAAGGTTACAATAAGAGCTATAGTCTCCACTGCTATGCTTCCCAGCCTTAACAGACTGTATCCTCAAACCAGCAGTCAAAATAAACCCTCTCTTTAAATAGAATTGTGCCAGGTATTTTGGTCATAGCAGTGAAAAAAAATCAACTAATACATTCAGCGAAAAGCTTCAGCAACTAGCCAGAGTGAGGCTGTGGAAATATCCTGAAGATAAAGCATGGGAGAGGACATTTTGAAACTGGATTGTTTCTCACACTTTCTAACAAGAATCTGTATTTGGGCTCCAATATCACTGTCTGGGTTCTCCTGATGTATTTGTCATGGATTCATTTTGCAGCTCTCTCAGTAAAACCAAAGTTATTCTATTTTGTGGATCGATGGCTCAGAGGGTGAGAACATTTGCTGTTGTTGGAGACAATAGAGCCTGGGTCTCAGAACCCATGTTCTGAAGCTTGCAACTTCCTGTAACTCCAGGTCGAGGAAACCTGACACCTTCTTGTGGCCTTTGTGGTCACCCACACACATATGTGTATATGCACAATGCATGCATGTAGTCATGTGTGCGCACGCACACGCGCGCGCGCGCGCACACACACACACACACACACACACACACACACACACAAAGGTAAATCCAAGATAAATGAAATTTTATACTGGGCTGGAGAGATGGCTCAGAGGTTAAGAGCATTGCTTGCTCTTCCAAAGGTCCAGAGTTCAGTTCCCAGCAACCGCATGGTGGCTCACAACCATCTGTAGAGGAGTCTGGTGCCCTCTTCTGGCCTGCAGGCATACACACAGACAGAATATTGTATACATAATCAATCAATCAATAAATATTAAAAAAATTTTATACTGTTATGTCTGTTTTCTATGTCTGGGTGGGTGGATTTAAACCTTTCATACTGTTCTCTGCTGTTCTCTCTCTCTCTCCACACACACACACACACACACGTAGAAAGAACTCTGTGTTCAATCTGCTTTTGCTGTTTTTGAGAGTCTAATAGAAATCAATACGACAGAAACCCAGGCAAATACTTTAAGCAGGTATTTTATCAACCGTTATTTATAGGACAATAAGCAACGTATGCTCAGCTGTCACTTATGGGTGGAGTAGATGAGGCCCAATCTGCCTCAAGCAAGTCATTTGCCAGATGGATCCAGACACTGAATACCTTAAGCCCCAGCCCTTTTTTCACTTAACCCTCCTCATTTTAGGCGTGTAGAGCATTGCCTTCTTGGTAGTCTATAGCTGCTTTCAAGTCTCAAATACCTGAGAATTGCCTCAGTCAATCAATACCTTTTGTCATGCTCTATTACAGCTGATCAATATGGACAAGGATGCAATGAGGTGGAAGCAAGATGTTTTATTCAATCAAGTTTTTGGTCTCTTTTATTGATCTGAATGTTTTAGTCGTGTTTATGAAACTTCTATATTCCTCTCTTCTAGTTTGTTTTATTCCAACTAGGAACACTAGTAAGAATTGTTTGCACAGGAACACTTACATGCACCTTTTCTTACAGCTATTATAGATTCAAGTTACCAGTATAAACAAATGTGCAATCTGGATTCTTTTCCATTGTTTGAGCAACCTGGGGTGAGAGCACCATTCATGTGTGTATCTCCTATCTGTGCAGTGGGAGCTGTGAAGACTCACAAACTGAGATCCCACAGGTCACCTGTGGTCAGTAGACATCTTCCGTGTAGCCACCAAATATCTTATGTTTTTCTTATATGATGATGTTAGCTGTCAAAACGTTTTCTATAATCTGAATAACCATAGAAGTTAAGTCCTTAGTGAGGGAGCAGGTAGGAAGCAAGGGTCTCCTCAGGAAGGGGAAGGACAATAGAGTGTTATAGAGAGACAAAGGGACACCAGAAAAGGAAGATTAAATGTGCACAGGAATGAGAAAGAAAGAAAAGGAGGGGATATATGGAGGACAAGCAACACTAACGGCCATTTGAAAAACCACACAGACAACGACACTTATAGACGCTTCCTAAATATTTGTACATGTATGAAAGGAATCTATATCGAGTCACTGAACAATAGAGAAGGAAATGTCACAACTACTTATGCCGCCAAGGAAAACCTCAGGTGCCAGAAATGGGTCAAATTTTGTTGATCAAGACCATATGATCAAGACCCAACACCCCAGTGACTGACAAGGCTATTGGTTGCTCTCTATACCCTTCTGGTAAGGTCCTGTGGCTGAAGACAACACTTGCTTATGTCAGCACACAGGAGAAGTCAAGCTGGGACCTAACTCACAGCTTTGCCCCTACTAACCAGTGTTTACGGTACTGGACATACTTTACATATCAGTGGATAAAGTTTTTCAGTAGCAGTCAGATAACCCTGCAACCTACAACAATAACCTGTCTGAAAGATACACTGGTACAATAACTCAAGTCTAAGTGATTAGAAACCTGGGATTAGAAGCTACAGGTTTACCACATAACCATCTAAAAGAAAGGAAACATAGAAAGTGAACCTAGTGACTTTGTATTTCTCCAATAGTCAGGAGTGCCAGCAATGCCAAAATGTCTTTCTTCCTCCTGTCTTACTCTGCACATCTGTCATAATTCCTTTGTGAATCTTCACAGGGTAGGATGACCCTGAGTTTTTTTTTTTTTATCTGTATCTCCAAATGTTTATTTCGATTGAAGTTTTCACTCTGTAGCACTGTGAATGTAAACATCGCTCCTTTGTTTGTGGTTTTCTTTGGGGAGCTAGGGAGTCACAGAACATTCTGTACTGACTTTTATACTATTCGGAGTTTATTAGACATTCTTTCTTAGCCTGCTCTTCAGCGTAGCATTGACCATGCCCTAGGTCGCCTGCTTGGTTTTATGATTCCGAATACAACAGTGACCTACATCCTGAATCACAACAGGACATAACCCACAGCAAATGAACAGAGAAAAACAAGCAGAAAGAAGAGATAAGATAAAATACTGATACCACAAGGATGCCAAGGGGTTATTATATCAGTTGAAGATAATTACTGGGTACGTTAAGGTCAGAGGAGTTTCAAGATTAAACCAACTGGAGCAAGGGTAAGTTATTATCTCTTCTTGTTAGGTAACTGCCTGGTGTCCCAGGCTGGAACTCAGGGAAAGCTCAGAGGAATGGGAAAAAGGAACAAATCTAACTTTCGAGTGCTTTTATTTCATGTAACCTGTGGTGGAAGAGATTGTATGTCAGTCACTTCACTGGATTTTTAAGGGAGGTCCTGTGCTGATTCACCTAAGTAACCAGTTAGCCAATCAGTTTGAGAGATGAAGAGTTTCTCATTCACAGTCAAGGAGACAAACTTGCTTGCCTGAATCTTGAGAGACCAAGTGATGAATGCTGCCAAACAGGTTGCTAGTATAGAAGCTTACTCCTTGAAGGAATGGAGTAAGCTAATCCCATCCGGCAAACATCCAGGCCTCCTTTTCTTTGCAACCCGCCATGATAGGCCATGCAGATAAGCCAGATGGATATCTGAAAAAACTTGCTCTCAATAATCTGCCCTATAATTGAGTTGTGCATCACAGAAACAGGTACAGTTGTGAAGTGGGGACCGCTGCCTTCAGAAGGTCACTGGAGAAGGGAAAGAAACAGAGCCTAGATCCATGACACCAACAGCTTTGACCCCAACCTTGTGCAAGCATTTCACATGAGATTCTCATTTCTCGGCCACTTAGTGTTAGGAAGTTACAGGATGATGTTTCATTTAATAAATTTTCTCCACTAAATGGGACAGGTAATCTATTTTCTGCATTACAGGTAGGTAGTGATTTGAGAAGGTGAAGTAATTTGCAAATTACTAAGTAGGCCGGTCTTTAAGGAAATTGCATGGCATAAACGTATGGTACCCTTGGAAGTAGTGGTACAGAGATTGAAAAATAAAATAGGCAGAGTCAGGTGCTGGTGACAGAAGCTAAATTGCAAATAGTTAAATGATGACTCAGAGGTTCTCACTTATAACATTAAAATTTTCTAAAAATGATATTTCATTGGGGAGACAGAAAAGCACAAAAAGAAAGAAGGCATATTTTGTCTGCCTTCATAATGAATATTCTATCTTGTACATTATGAAATATCATATAACCACTATAAGAAATAGTTCCAATAATAAATGCCCGAGTATCCACTACTAGTTTAATAAAATGAAAGTTGTGCACAAGTCTGACTCCAACCCCACCATGTTTTTCTTAAATAGAACTAAGATTTTGAACAGCATTAGCTTTTTATAGTTTACATACATACTCAAAGATACATGATCACACTTCCATTTATGAACTTGAATGCATTTAATAAAATGGAATTAGAAAATGCATATGTGTTTTGTGATTACGTTTTGGCTTAGCACTATTTATGCCTGTGGACATGTAGACACAGCTAATTTATTCTCTAGTGGAATTGAAGGCCTTTTTATAAAGACATCACAGTTCATGTATCAAATTCTAAGAAGAGGATAATTGAGTAATTCCAATTTTCTACTATTAAAATAAAAGCTGCTGTAAATGTTCTAATGCCCATATTCTGGCATGCAAATTATTCTCTAGCCCATATTTCTCCAGGTTAAAAACTTTGCAAGTTGGCTGAGTAGATGTGAGATCCTAATTCTGTTCCTAATTTTAAAGAGTTTTTTGATCAATTTTCATTAAGTATGATTCTCACCCAACTTCTGTAGATAAAGTTCATTCTGTTGCTATGATAAAATACTCTAGCTAAAACCAACTGAGGAGACAAAACAATTTTTAAAAATATTTTTTATTTAAAAGATTTTTTTTTTTGTTTTACATACCAACCACCATTTCCCCTCCTCCCTTCTGTCTCCCCCCCCCCCCAACTCCTCAGAAAGGGTAAGGCCTCCTTAGGGAGTCAATACAGTCTGGCGTATCAAGTTGAGACAGGACCAACACCACACCACCGTTCCCCCTCCCCCCTTCGCCAGGCTGATCAAGGTATCCTTCCATAGGGAATGGGCTCAAAACAACAACAACAACAACAAAAAAAAAAAACCAAACCAAAACAAAACAAAACAGTTCAAGCACTGGGGATAAATCTTGAGAGGGAGGGCATAGATAACCCCTGTGAAGGGGATATAGGTAAGATCTCCTGAGTAAATTGGAAGTGGGAGGGGGAGAGGAGAGATGTAAAGGGGATGGGAGGAGAACACCAGGGAAGGGATGGTTGAGCTGGGGGAGGGACAGAGTGGGAAAGTAAGGAAAGAGATATCTTGATAGAGGGCTCCATTATGGGGTTAGGGTGCTAGGAAACTCCCAGGAATCCACAAGAATGACCACAGCTAAGACTCCTAGCAATAGTGGAGACAAAAGAATTTATTCGACTTGCACTTCCAAGTCAATCATCATTTGGGAAGCCATGGCAGCAAATCAAGTGTTTTAGTATGATTGCTGTGATGAACTAGCATGACCAAAGCAACTTGTGACAAAAGAGTTCAGTTGGCTTATGCTTCCACACCATCCACCATGGAAGAAACTCCGGACAGGGACTCAACAAGGCCATGGAACAGGAGGCAGAAAGTGATGTTGAGCCATGGAGGAGTGCTGCTTGTTGGCTTGATCTCACAGCTTGCTCAGCCTACTTTGTTATAGAGCAGTGGTTCTCAACCACTAACGCTGCAACCGTTTAATATAGTTCCTCATGCTGTGTTGACCCCCAACCATAAAATTATTCTCATTGCTACTTCAGTAATTTTGTTGCTGCTATGATTGCAATATAAATAACTGATTATTATTAATGATCTTCGATGATCCCATGTAAAAGAGTCATTCATCCCCATAGGGTCACGACACACAGGTTGAGAGGCACTGTTATAGAACCAGGCCCACCAGCCAGGATGACACCACCTGGACTCTCCCCGCATTAATCAGTAATTAGAAAATGCCCTACAGGCTTGCCTACAGTCAGATCTCATGGAGGCATTTTCTTAATTGAGGTTCTCTCCTCTCTGATGACTAGCTGTGCCAAACTGACACATAGCTATCAAAAGTTAAAGGCAAGAACCATGGAGGAATGTTGCCTACTGGCTTGCTCTCTGCTTCATGCTCAGTTTGCTTTCATGCACAGAGCAGCTCTTCTTGCCTAGGTATGGAGTCACTCATATCAGGCTGGGCCCTCCTGCATCAATCACCAATCAAGATACTCTCTCACAGACATGCCTGCAGGTTAATCTAATGGGTGCAATCCTTCAGTTGACATTCTCTATTCCCAGATGGCTCTAGGTTGTGTCAGATTGATAATAAACCTAACCAGGACAACAAGTTATTACATTAAGAAAATCCCATTCCATTTCTAGTTCTTAAGAATTTTTAAAATAAAAAAAGTTTATAGAATTTTTTTGAATGAGTTTTTGGTGTCTATGGAGAGGATATTTTTTCCTCTTAGGTTACATCTATTGTAGTTTTCTAATTGTGAACTAAATTTGTTTCCAAAGATCACCTTAAATTCATGATTCCTAAATTTTTAGATTCATTTTGTCAATGTCCTATTTACTTATTGGTGTTTAAATAGTCTTTAAAAACATTTATTTACATACTTATGTGTGCATATGCACATATTTGTGTGATTTCAGGCTCTCAGGCCAAAAAAATGTGGTCAGCTCCCGCAAAGATGGAGTAATAAGCATTTGTGGGATGCTTGGCTTGCTATATGAGTGCTGGGGCTTTTATTCTAGTCCTCATGGTTGGACAGCAAGCTCCATTTGGTGAGCTATCTTTCCGGCATCAATTTGATTATCTTATACTATGTCAAATTTTGGATCAAAAATTGATACTGCTCTTTTAGAATTAATTTGAAAAAAGTCTTTCATCTTTTCTTGTCTAAAAGAATTGACATTTTTGGACATGTGATGTGGGATTCCCCTTTGTATGCTGTGAATATGTTTTTTTTATTACCATTGGTTAATAAAGAAGCTGATTTGGGCCTATGACAATGCAGAATAGAGCAAGGTGGAAATTCTAAGTAGAGATAGAGGAGAAAAGATGACAGAGTCAGGAAGATGCCATGTAGCTGCAGAAGGAGTAACCTACTGGCACCGGTATGGGCAGCCGGGAACGATACCAGCAGCCTCGGCTTTCCAACATGACTATAGAGCAGAACTTCCATATGCAACTTTTCAGTTTAGGGCTTCCCAGTGGGAAATAATTCATCACCCATTTCTTTTTTTTTTTTTTTCGTTCATACAGGACCATTTAGGTTTTCTATATTTTCTTAAATTAATTTTGACGATTCATATGTGTTTGTGTATTATTTTTTATCTAAACTTTCAAATTATTTGCATGGAGTAGTTTAATAAAACTGCTTTTTAAATCTGGTAGCTTCTCATTCATAGACAACTACAGACACTCTTCTATCGTTTCTGTGGTTCACTTGAAAATTTTGCCTCTTTTGGTCATTTAGCCAATGTGTTCATTTTTTTTTCAAGGAATCAATCTTTTGCTTTTTCTATTTTCCTTTTCCTTTTTAACTAATGTTTATAAGCTCCTCCATTACTTGTGGGTTTAATCTGCTGTTTTATTAAAATTTCAATTCATGGTCAAGTCAATCATCTTTATTTAATATAAACATTAAAAGGTATACATTTTTCCTAAAGCATTACTTTAAGTTTATATCTCATGCATTTTGTTCAATAATACCTATGTGTTCAGTTAGATCCCATCGTTTATAAAAGGAGTTATTATCTGATCCTAAGAATATTCAGATTTTCTCATGTATATATTTGTTTTTATAGTGAATTTATTTGTATTCTACTTGATATAACTGGTTCTTTAAAATTTGTTGAACCTGCTTCATACTCTAGAGTATGATAAATTTGCACATACTTCTTTTCTCCCTCAATACAACGTCTTCTTTGCAGCTGGGAACAGGGCTCTGCATATGTTTTTAAGACTAACTTACCCAACATGCTTATCATTCTTGCTATATCCATCTTACTAAAGGCCACACACAAAAACTTTCTATATAATGTGAAATTATATATATCTAGTTGGGCTTCTGTTAATTTGCCTTTCATGTCTCAGGGCGTGCTACTTAGAAGCATGAATCCAACAGCACTATAATTACCTAAACAATAGTAGCTTGAAAGAAAATGCAGAAAGTCTCCTTCTATATAGTATAGAACTATTGATCATCAGATTCATTTTGCTTATATTATTATATTAAGGAACTTTTTTGCTTGCCTGGAATACCGAAGTTTACTTTTACTTCCAGTTATTTTATTTCTCCCATAAACAACACATAGGTATATTTTATCTGATTGTGTATAAGCATTAATTTAGTTTGACATTTTGCATTTGAAGGAAAGAGGAAAATAAGGCTATATTGACTTTACTGGAAAGACATGTGTACTTTTTCTTCTGCTTAACTTTGTGGCATCTGTTTTACTTTTCCATAATTCTTTTAAAACTGTACTTTCTTGATTTCTTGAGAATTTAATTTTTTTCTTTCTTGTTAAGTTTCTCCTCTACAAGTGTGAAGACGATAAGTGAGGATCTTTTATCACACAGATCCAAGAAAAAAAATTGTACTTTTTCTAGACTACTACCAGAAAGCTTTCACCTTTGATTTTTTTTTTTTTGTCTTTAAGGGAAGGATATAAGGTTCAACTTGCTATTCTGCACAGGGCTAAGACCATTACTTTCCCATAGAATGGATGACTGGTCTATCTACCTACCTACCTATCTATCTATCTATCTATCTATCTATCTATCTATCTATCTATCTATCATCTATCTATCTATCTATCTATCTATCTATCTATCTGTCATCTATCTATCTATCTATCTATCATCTATCTATCTGTCATCTATCTATCATCTAGTAGCATATGTCATCTGTCTGTCTAGCTACTTTACCTATTTATCATCTATCTATGAACTAAAAATTTAAAATACAAATGAGAGGTTTTTTTTTTAAACATACAGCCATTCATCTTGCTAGTAGTAGAATATCATGTTTGGTTTCGAGGCAATCATTTCCTCATGCCGTTCTGACAGGTTTATGAAGGTCTAGAATAAAGGGGGAGGTGTGTGGAAATGAAATTGGATTTGTGTGTCTCCTGAGTGGAAACATTTGCAGAACTTGATTCTTATATGATATCCTTTAGGGATCAAGGAAACAAAAGGGATTAATCCTAACACTGTATTTTCTGTCCAATATATATATATATATGTATATATATATGTATACATATATATATTGTTCTCATACTTTATTTAACCCTTAATAGCACTTCATCCAGTAATTATTATTATTCTCATTTTACAGATAACAGACTAAATTGGGACTCACAATCTTTCATCTTGAATTTCACAGGGCATGCCCTTTCTCTGGAATAATGCTGCCTTTTCCCAGACAGACAGCTTCCGGAGCGTCTTTTCTGAGTTCGTCTGCACAATCATGGTGAGCCTTTCATTGGCAATTTTCATAGCAAACAGTAGAGCTATTTACTCAGCCTTGGTTATAACTTTGCTAATTGCTAGTGCTCATTCTGTTAGTAAACACGGTATTTATGCATTCCAGGAAGAGCCCAGATTGTGGGGAAACTTAAACAGTGATCACATAAACAAACGCTTCCAAAGTAAACCATTGTTTGGGTTCAGAGTGAGGCAAGTTTCACTTGCAAATATCATTTTTGCTTTTTGACCAAATATCTTACATTTAAAACTCGTTAAACCCCTGAAGGCCATTAAGCGTCCCACAAAAATCTCTTTGTGTTGGCCTACATAGTAAAGTTCATAGACTACATGCATCTGTTTGTGGAAGAACCCTGGGGACCATGCCTATACTTGCTGATAGTCAACCTTGCCGATTCTCACATTTGACCCATGAGATAAGCTAACTTATGGGGCTCTAGCCCCATGGAACTTACCACAGACAAATGAGAGAGAATAGCCTCTTTTCTTGTTCCACTTGTTCTAGGTTCTCAGCTGAACATGTCTAAAGGAGATTTAAGGGAACTCTAATACCTGGGTAGACCAGAGAACAAACCATTAAGCTGGCACAAGGATTAATTTTCATTGGTGTTTCTTTGATTTTGCTATGTCTTTGCTAGTGGAACATAGATATATCTCCTTACAACCCACGTTAGAAGCAACATACCCAGGATCATCACATTATATAAACAGATAGGAGTTAGTTAAGAGTTTGATGGATGATAATTTCAGGGTGAATGATTACAAAGGCAAAACCAAATTGGGTAAGTTTTCCATTTTGAAGTGTTCAAGAAGATCAAGGAGACCAATATGGCAGGATAATAAAGAGAAGTCATTATTGACTCATTATTTCCATTATATATATAGCCACGTGCACTTGCAGTGTCTCCTGAGATGTGCTAATAGCAGAGATTAGGAAAGGCTTGAAATCCTTCTTCAGGAAAATCTGCCTTGAAACACTATCAGAGAAGAAAGTATTAGTGCTGTCTCAGTGGACATTCCTAGCTCTGCTATTAAAATGAAAAGGCTGTGTTTATATAATCTGGGCATTCAGGAAAAAAACTATGCATGTCAGATAATTTTCTCAGAGGAGTTGAAATTAAACAGAAACCAACTACACATCTGTATCTGGGGCAGCTTCAACCTCAGATGCAAAAATGAGGATGAATTCCAAGTGGTCACCAAGCTCTAATACTTACCCCTGACATGTTTTTCCAACTGGAGTAGAAAGCCTAAGAACTGTTTTTTTTTTTTCTGAAGTAGGAATTACAATCAGCTGGTGTTAGTTTTGCTAGTTTTATGACATTCTACTGATCAGAAAAAAAAAACAATATTTTATTGCTAACAGAAAACACATGAAAAGAAAAATTCCCCAGCAACTTCCCATGCTTAAAAGCAAACTGGAAATCTAGATCAAACATGGGTGTGCCCAGTGTCTTTTAAAGTGAGGCCACGATCACACTTTACCATCTTCTCACTGACGTTTCTGACCTATTATGATTAATATGAAGAAGAAATGGTTATTTGAGGTGTGATGAAACACTTTTCAACTTAGTCACCTTCTCTGGGCTACCTTTGAAGGATGCTTTCAGAATTGCTGTCAGAAACAGTATGGAAGTAGTTAATCCACCCACCATTTCCTTGTTTTGACATTGTGGGGTGTATTGTTAGTGCTTTATATGTATGAGAGGGAAGAAGTAAGAAGTCTGTTTTAATGTTATAATTTGGACCTGCATATTTGCTGCTGATTTCTATCCAGTGTAATCATGGTCCCAGTGCACCTGAGACTTCACTGCTTCTTTTCTGAGAAGCTCTTGGGGCGTCTGGGATTTGCTTTTATCCACAAGGCAGTTGGTTATGTGGAGTAACTGAGTATAGACAAGACATAGTTAAGCATGACTTACATTAGCTAATTTCTGAAGCACAGAAGATTCCCTTCTATAGGATACTGCCACGATTCAGAGTGACCTTTTTCCCCCCACTTGTATCTAGGGCTGGGTCATGTTGTCCTTTTGATGGTGGTGATGAGGGGGTCACAGTGCACACCAAATAGAGAGAAAGCTTTTAGGCTTTATTCTGTCCTAAGAACTTAGATGCTAACAATGACATTGCTAGCCATAACATTTTCTTTAGCTGAACAAAGGATTCTAGAAGCAAACCCCTGTGTAAACGATAACAAAATGTCCTCAATCTTAGTCAAAATACATTTTTAGTCCAGTAGTTATGGTGTCATAGTAATGGCAACATATTCCTTTATTGTCATTTTGTAGCCAAGCAACTTGGAGAGGAGCTGAGGCTCCCAAAGTGCCTTGCACTTATAACTAATCAGTCACACGGCTTGGTGTCTGGTGCATGGACTGGGGTCTACACAAATCTAGATAGAAGCAAGGGCAAAATTCTCTTGGGTGATACCTCCAGGGTGTTTCAGTCTTTCAGTCTTCGACAGAAGGGTGGCAAAGGTAGCCTGAATGTCGCTGATCTTATTTAATGACCTGGATAGGGTCACAACTCTGGGCTAGTTATCACACTTAGGAGATTAAAAAAAAAAAGTTGTAGGTCAGCTTTCCATGATCCAGGCTGCAGCCAAAGGACAAGAAGAACACACGAGCCTTGTTCAGAAGTAAAAGAACTAGCTTGAGCATGATTTTTTTAGGGGTCAATACATGGTGACAAGAGGTTATTTTCCCATCAGGTAACCGAGTCTTATTTCAATTGTTTTACTATATATGCTCTGTGCTCAGGAGCTTTGTTGGACAGGATTCCCTAAAAAGAAGGCTTACTATTAATCTCAGGTACCTGCACAGGGCTGGTACCTCCCTGCGTCTAGATCAAGCGTAGGAAGTGCACAGTCTGCAGTCTGCATCCCTAAGCAGGCTCTCCAGGTCTGCCTTTGTTGGTCTTATGCTAATGATCTTAGTAGGAGTCCTTATATGGGTAGTTATGCTAATGATCACGACCTACTTACCATCAAAGTAGCAGTCCTTACAAGGACATTTTTTTTTTTTTTTTGTCAACATGACACAGATAGAATCATTTGAGAAAAGGGAACTCCAACTGAGAAAATGTCCTATCAGATTGGCCTCATTCATTAATCATTGATAGGGGAGCAGCCTATTGTAAGTAGGGCCATCCAAAGCCACGTGGTCCTTTAAGGTGGCATAAGGAGGCAGGCTGAGGAAGCCTCTCAGAGCAGGTCAGTATGCAGCAGCATCCCCTCCCTCCCCCATCTCTTCTGCTTCAGTTCTTGTCTCTAGGTTCCTGCCCTGACTTCCCTCCATGATAGAGTCCAGTTTTAAGATGGAAACAAATCCTCTCCTCACAATCCTCATAATTCCAGTGGCCACAAGGCTGTGTTTCTATCACAGCACTAGAAATCTAGCTAAGACAACTAATGAAACTCACTTACGTTTTATCTAAATTCGGGTTCAGAGATAGCTAGTAGGTCTAACAAATTATCTACGGCCATCTCTCTTCGACTGGCCAAGTCCCGAGTCCCAGGAATGATATTATTCTCAAAGTGAGAGTCTCCACAGAGAACTCATTTTTGGCCTCTCATTGTACAGATAAGGAAACAACACCAGAAATATTAAACGGTGAGTTATTAACAGGGAAATAATGGAGATCTCATGAAACTGTACAATTCAGCATTCTTTCAAATTATAGCATTGTACTTGCTCGGTGTGGGAGGAGTCTCCTTCCTTCAAGGGCTCTTATGTGCAATGATAACAAGAGCCTAGAGGGATGCAGGATCTACAAGACAGGCACTGCCTCTGCACCGCTCATTACTGACCAGCATCTCCCAGCCCAGTGCATACTTTGTAGCAGACACAAAGTGATGAATATTTCCTTTCTAATAGATAGAGATGAGATGTTTTTAGAAGTAGGTCTGGTGACATTTGTCATAAAGGGATTGTGTAGGCCAGACATAGAAAATAATGTATCTGAGAAGCCAAGGACAATGGCACTGGGTTTTGATCCTACTTCTTGTTCTGGTTTTGTGGGGGCCTAGCCAGTTTGGATGTTCACCTTCCTAGACCAGGATGGAGGGGGGAGGACTTTGGACTTTCCACAGGGCAGGGAA
>NC_022029.1:1176300-1181494 GCF_000317375.1 Microtus ochrogaster | reverse complement strand
GAGCTTATGAAAGAACCTAGGAATGATAGAATTGTCTCGCGTCCAAAAAACTCTAAATGAGTCACATTGTTGGAAAAAATGCATGTAGAATTTGGAGAGAAAAGAAAAAAAGTACTTTAAAAAAAAAAAAGAAAATAATGTATCATTCATGGTTCATCTGTCTCTCTAAATGAGATGGGGCACGGAGAAAAAGCTCAGAAACTTGCTTAGGAATGGGATTGGGGAGGAGTCCTGACCTCACCCTTATGCAGATGGGAGAGTGCTGCGTAGCCCTAATCTTAGTATCCTTAATAAAGACCCCTTCCTCAATATGATTCTAGAGATTGTTATAATACCTTACCTAATTTCGAAATTGATGTCATTCAAAAATTTGTCCATTATCCATATTTTCAAATCCATTAAAAGCATTGGTTCTCACCAGCAGCTCTTTTCACGTTGTCCCTCCTTTCCTATCAACTAGGACAGGAACGTCGTTGGTAGGACAAGTTCTGTATCCTTCAGCTGCTGTGGGCAGAAATGAGGTCAATAACCACGCAAAAAGACATCACTGATGCCTGGTTTAAGGTAAGTCATTTGGAGAAGAGAGTATGCGGTTGGACCTAAGTAAGATTGGATGGCCATAGTTTCATTAGGCTTGGCAGGAGTTGATGAGATTCTCTCATGGACCCTTTCTTATGACATTATTGTGACTGTTGGTGTAAGAAAGGATGGTTTGTGAATTGCCGTGTCATATGCTCAAGGTCAAACATCCTGGAAGAACTTGAACCCTGTTTTAATAACTTTAAGGCCTTCCTTTCTTCCTTTTTTATTTTTTTTTTTTTTTTTTTTGGTTTTTCGAGACAGGGTTTCTCTGTGGTTTTGGAGCCTGTCCTGGAACTAGCTCTGTAGACCAGGCTGGTCTCGAACTCACAGAGATCCACCTGCCTCTGCCTCCCGAGTGCTGGGATTAAAGGCGTGTGCCACCACCACCCGGCTGCTTTCTTTCTATTTTATAAGAACACAGGGTCCCAGGCAGGTAAAGGGTGTTTCTTTGTCTTGGCTCTCCTGTCAATGTTGGTGTAGGCTGTCTGCTGAGCAAGCAGGCCAAAAACTGGGTTTCAGCAGCCAGCCACACCCTTTCAATGGCCCAAAGAACTGCTGACCCTAAGAGAGGAAAACATCTGTGTAAATTCTACCTTTTGGTTCTGTAACTTATTTCTCTCTTGCTTTTCAAACAGACAACATTTTCTTCTCAGTTGAAAGAAACAGTATAGTTTAAAAATCCCAGTTAACCCCAGCAGTAAGCGCTGTAACTGGTGGAGCACCAATTCCTCACAGAACGAGAGAGACCTCACATGTTACTAGAACTTGCTGGAACAGGACAGGGCATAAGATTCTTATACTCAAATGGATACCATCCAGTTTTTCAAAAGGAACACAGGAAGAAGTGCTTGCTTTAAGGTTAGTATAACTATTTTGCCCTGCAGATTTTCTTAATTTGCCTACAATGTTCCTTGCTTTATGTTTACAACATTTATGTGTCTGCTTCTGTGTACAAAGGCATGTACAAATGACATATATGTATACTTATATTTTCTCTTGTTTCTTAAAAATTCTCATTTAGGTCCAACTTAGGCTTCAGGTAGAATGGGCTGGATAATTGCATCTTTGGATTAAATTCACAAATAATAAAAATTCCAGTGAGTCTAGACAAATCACAAATAAAATCTAGTTCTAAGTGTAGATGTGTGTGGGATTTCCCATTATCTTGACATTTAGCCAGGCCTATGGAGAAAATACATAGTTTTCCTTTTGTGGCACTAGAAGAGAAATATTGTCTCTTGGCAAAAACAAGACAGCACTAACTAGCATGGGTCATATCTGATTCTGATATGTTAATGGAACATTCTGGGGCATAAATTAATGAATAGGATTTGAGCCTCTATAATAAGGTCTGAACCACATTAGGCAGACAGGGGCTATGAGTCCAAAGCAAGAGAGTCTTATTCAGTAGCCACTTACTGGCTACTTACTGAAGGGCAGACAGGAGTCTAAATGTTCTACTTCTTGCTGCCAGGCTAATTCATCAATGTATTATCCCGACAAATTTTCTCTAATCAGCCACAGAAGTCTGAATTAACAGATATGATGAAGCCCATTGACCATAGCTAAATGATTCTTTGAGATGAAGATGAAGACTAGGCTAGAAAGCAAAAACTTCACTTCTGGGAAGGGGGGCTACGTTGACAGAGGAAGGTTTCATGTGTCACGATGTGCCTGGAAACTTGGGGAGCCTGAGGAAAGCAAAGCAAGTAAAGGCACTGAAGAGGAATGATTGGAGCCTGAGCTGATGAGAACGGAGCACAGAGGAAGCTGCTCTTAGCATTCACGAGGACTCTCCTCAGCTGTCTGGGTGTTCTCTTCAGGTACAGCATCTACCACAGTGTGTTCCACTTTGTAAATGCTAAGGGTGAAGAAGACAAGATGACTTCCAGTCTACAGATGCCCACTGGCATGCTAATATAAAGAGCTTCCCTGTCTGCATCTGTGTGACTCCAATTTACCACTTTCACATCGATCTAATGGGAAGATAAGGGCAAAGTCAAAAAACTGCTCCAATTCCCTTTTAGCAAACCCACTACGTAAAGCCCTCCCAGCATCGTCTTTGGATTCCTATTGAGCAACGCTGATGGCCACTTCTTGTTCTTGGAAATGACAAAAATAAACCCAGGTTCCTTGGCATGTTTAAAAGCCATTTAAAACAATCAGGACATGCTTTTGCTTCTTAACACTCTGGGTGTTCACCCCAACGAAGAAAGAACTAGTTGAAACACACTCGTTACTTCCCTTCATTTTCACACTGAGCTGGACAAGAATCAGCATATCCTGTGTTGGACATTTGCACAATCAGATTGACAAGCGAGTGATTCTGATTGCCTCCTCAGATATTCCCGTCCCCTCTAACGTGCTTCTTGGAGGAATATAAAATAGTCTTCTTCTCGACCTAGACACAAATGGCACCTCGGGACTGACGTGGAAGGACGGTAGACAACTCATTAAATTCTCCGACATTTGCCCATGGCAGCTGGCGTATCCTCAGCATTATTATTTTTTAGAAAGCGGGATCCATAAGAAACTTGGAAGTGTAGCAGAGAAAAATTTCATTTGGATTCTTCACGAACCTAGGCAAATGGCTAGAGTATCCTCTAACTCTCCAGTGGGGACAGATATCTGTGTTATGTGTGGCTGTGCTTTCCTACAGTCACACTGTCTCCTCCTGGAGCTCCTAACTTGATTTTTCTGCTTTAGCCGTGTTTAATTAGAGTCACAGACTCTCTCTACTCTGGTTGGTAAATGTACTTTTTTTCCCCTCACATATTACAGCGGATATTCCCTAAGAGTTCTGGTGATGCTCATGTTAGAGTAACGATATAAATTTCGGCAAGACCATAGAGAGTTTGATTTATACAAAAGAAGTAAGTAAATAGAAAAAGGTAATCTACATTTCACCTGTAATATTTATTGCATTTAATAAAATACTAATCTAAAACAATAAAGAAGCAATGCTATTTTCTTGAGTCACAGTGCCATCAACAGCCCTCTTCAAAATAACACATTGCTTACCTCACTGACGTTCTTGTAGCAAAAACCCTCTAACATGGATGGGCCACTTGGGAACACCCCCCCAGCTTCCGATAATGTAGTATAGTAGAAATGGACACGGGCTTTGGGAATTATAAGACCCATTTTCAACACCAGACCTGTCTAAAGTGCCCAGGACACTATACATTGGAATGACCCAGCACTGGCACAGGGTGGGCACACATGAACTGATACTTAACAATTCATGAAAAACCTGGGCCCTCTAAGAGTCCTTGCTTTATACGCACACAGAGACTCATCACAGCTGGCTATGAATCGGGGGTTCCCGAGGCTGTCCAGTGCATAGACATATATTAGGAAGCTGTATCACTTCCTTCTCTCTGAGGCACAGTTAGGGTGACATTTCTTGGCTTTGCTGGGGCCCATCCCTTTCTGAGTACAGCTTGCTTTCTTTTTCTTAGTAATTCTTCTTCCTTCCCCTGAAACTCATCCAACCTTGGTTTATTTTTCCCCCAACATCTCAAAAAGAACCAATAAAGCCAAGGATGACCACTCCCTGAGTCTACTGGGATGAGAACATTTTCTTCTTTTACCCCAGAGGCAATGTGTCATCATCTGGCAGGGCACCCCACACTCGTGTTGACTTTGCAACCAGGTTGCTAGGACCGGCAAGGCCTGAGCACAGATGGAACTGGGTAAAGAAAGCAGGAAGCAGGAAATCTGCAAGCTTTGTGTTTCTTGTGGATACCCGGTCACCAACACAATCGGGCAGATTCTGTTCAGAACGGGGTGAGCCATTCTGAGAAGCCAGGCGAAAAACACACAGATTAACTGCAGTGTAACACCGACTGTCTACATGGCAAATTAGCATTTAGGTTATTTGAAGGGAGGGCAGGGCCATATGAAAAGACATGTGCTCAAAATACAATACATACATGCATGAAAATTTCAAACAACACACACACACACACTTTTTTTTTTTTTTTTTTTTTGAGACAGGGTTTCTCTGTGTAACAGCCCTGGCTGTCCTGGAACTCCCTCTGTAGAGCAGGCTGGCCTCGAACTCTTTCTGCCTCCCAAGTGCTAGGATTAAAGGTGTGTACCACCACTGCCCTGCCAAACACTAATTTTAAAATGTAGGCTAAAATAGAATTTTTTTCTTTAGTTTAAAAAACAGGTAGATTTCATTTTAAGAAATCTCCAGTTTCTAATTTTCAGTAAAATATCATTCATTATTCTCATTTGGCATTTTTAAAATTACATTTATTTTTTTTTTAAAAAAATCATGTGGTATTTAATGGAGAAAGTCACATTTATTTTATGTTCTTAAAAATAAAACAGGAATAAGTTTTTGTTTCTCTGCCACGGGGATCCATCTGAAGTCTGAGATCTCGGCACTATGGAGTCAGCAACTAGGAAGTCCCTCCCTCATTCTATCTTATCCCTGCAAATCCCACACAAACTCACAATCTAGATGACTCTACACATTTCTTAAGTCATAAAACCTAAGTTGGTTAAAAAATTGGATAATATATGCAAGGTATTCTGTGCCTGAAATAGGGAGCATGTATGCCTCTCTCCTCTCTCTCTCTCTCTCTCTCTCTCTCTCTCT
>NC_022029.1:1141016-1176120 GCF_000317375.1 Microtus ochrogaster | reverse complement strand
ATAAATAAAAATACAAAAAAGAGTTAAAAAACCAATCAGCAACCTTAGTACCTAGAACCAAGAAACTGACTCGGGAAGAACATTCTTTAAACCAACAGCAAAATGAAAAATGAGAAGTTGGAGCAAAGGGCTACGGAGAGCAAAAGGAAATAGTTTATTGATGACAGCAGTTGCGACAGCTCTGGGAGTTCGAAGAACCGTGAACTTGGTATTCATCACGCTGCTTCCTGACAGAGATGCCTGGTGCGCACTGCCAGCGAACCCACATAACTCACGGCGCCCTTGGCTATACAGAAGGGAGAGACAAGGGGAAAGAGAGCATCCATGAAGTGGCTCACCAGGGGTTTTTCTTATTGTTTGATGGTTTGGTTTTCTTTGATCATAGTTTACCTTCTGCTGGTTTTCCTCTTGTCCTACAAAGAGCCTGGCAATATGGACAGTCATGATTTAGTGGGCTAGCAGGATCTCAAAAACCTGCTGGTGCTTGTGGTCCAAACAGTCATACTTTCTACCCACACTTAACCAAATGTTAGTCTATAATATTAGGAAAAGGACATGCCAAACTTCCCCTTTTATGACTTAATTTAATCCTGTGCTTTTGACAATACAGAGTTTCCCACCGCAGGGAAAAATGGTCACAAGATGCCCAGAATTGTCTTGATGACCCATTTGGTGGCTATGATGGTATAATTAAGACTTTTCTATCATAAAAATAACAGTGGAAGGGATAATAATTGATGATGATAATAATAACTAGTAACTATAGTAACAGTGTTTTAGATTAAATAATTATAGAAATTACCTATAATAGTCAAAACAATGCTGAGAGGTATTTTTACATTTATTTTACAAATGGAAAAATGGAGGCTCAGAGACAGGAAAGTCAAAGGCCAAAGGTCACAGAGTCCAGACAGAGTGAAAGCAAGGGCCTTGGGAAAAACAACATTTTAAAAAAATTCATTTTTAGCTCGAATTATATATACATATGTGTGTCTTTGTGAGGGTATTTGCACATGTGTACAGTTGCCCAGGAGGCCAAAAGAGAGGATCAGATCCCTAGGGCTGGTATTACAAGCAGTTGTAAGTTACCCAATGTGGGTGCTGAAAACTGAACTTGGGTTCTCTACAAGAGCAACCCATGCACTGAAGCACTGAGCCATCTTTGCAGCCCACAGTTATCTTTTGGATGAGCTCCACACCCAATTGCATAAATGTCAATCACAGTCTCCAGAAAGCTGATCTCAAATTCTCCCTTGATTACTGTGGACTCTTATCGTCTTACTGTTTCACCTTTAGAACTGAAACCTGCACACACTGGAGACCAGGGCCCGAAGGCAATGATTTCAGAGTTCTCGAAGAGCACCATAAACCATAATTAGTTCACAGTAATTAGCAAGAAACAAATACTTTATAGAAAAAAAGCATCTATTCACTTAAAATGATTTTTAATTTTATAATCGCTAGTATATAATTATCATAGAAACCGAGCAATTTAGTTTGAAGAAATAACTTTTAACACGAGAGCCCATTTAGTGTTTGTTGGCTCTAGGGTTCTAACTACTTTGAAAACTACCAAAACTTTATATACAATTACAAATAACATTCAATAACGGCTTTGAGGGAAGGTGAGCCAATCCTTTATTTTCAGAATCACCACTGACACAGAGAAAGTAAATAATAAGTAATAAATGCCAGGTGCACTTTCACATGACGTCATTATTACTTTTCCATGTTTTTTTTTTTTTTTTTTTGGTCAGAATTTCCATGCTAGAAAAATGAAAAATAAAAAAAAATAGAGCATGTTTCGCTGGTCATTTCTAAAATAAGACCAACAAAACAAGCCAGTGGGGAACAATAAACACATTATTGTTTTTCTGTTATATATTAGCAAATCCTGGTAGCTTCAATTTGGTTTCATTGCCTTTCCAATATGTGTGTGTATCAATTCATCTTCTTTTCTCCCCATAGTTAAGATTTATGCACTTTATTAATCACCTCATGACAGCCATCTCAGCAGTTTCATTTAACAGAGTAAACCAGTCACACACCAGCAGACTTCTGGGGATGTCACATGGCAAGCTCCGGATTCCTGGCAATTTGAAAAACTCTTGCCAATATACGATTTTCAGAGTGATCCATTGCAGAGCTATCTAATACATCACGACCGGCTTGCTCTTTTCTTAATTGATAGGCTGGAAGACAGACACCCTCAAGATCAAGCCAATGTCCCCCGAAGCAGCCTTGACAGGTACTTCCTTTACTAGCAGCAGCTGTTCAAAATGGCAGCAGTCAGGTCTTCTGGCTTCCTCACGTAATTGAACGGTAGGGAGGATCTATGCAGCACTTAGCAACCCTTCATTCTCTAAGGGACTTTGATAAGCAACAATCACTGTCCTTGCATTCACTGAAGCCCAGATGACCTAAGCATCTGAGTTTGATGTAGGCAAGTGAACCAGTCATTTGTGCTGGTTTCCCACATTAGTGGATGCTAAGTGGGAGCTGGGCTGCCAACTTGAGTCCTTCACCTTCCTAATTATTTATACACACACACACACACACACACACACACACACACACACACACACACCTATACACACATCCCACTTTTCTTTCTGAGAAGATACCCTTTTAAACAATGTGGTCTCAAATAATTTTCAACTATGCTTTATTAAATCCCCAGAAGTATTTTTGAATTAGTTGTCTCGTTTCTTTGACATGTCAACAATAGAGAGTTGGATTCTTATTATAGCTGTAATAAGAAGGAAGTAAATATTCAAAATTACTCCTTTAAGAGAGGTGTTGCATCTTCTGAGATTTGTTGGCCTTGTTTGTTTCTATGATCTACTGGAAGGGCGTAGGGGCCATTTTCTGCAACTAAAGAACTCAAATAAGCAAGATTCAACGACTTAGAAGCTTGCCAGGGACCAGCTAAGTAAAAATTATAGCCCTTATGTAACAGCACGCACATGGGACCAAAGCTAAAAACAATGACCAATTTGATTTCAAGAAAATTTAATGAAAATCCAGAGAGGAAAATCGGTCACTCTTGCATTATTTCTATGGTCTTTGAAAGGCAATCACAGTCTCCAAATTTCAGAATTGGTGACACTAAAAACTCCTCAACTGTATAAAGTAGCTGGGAATTTAATAAGGGATTAAGCTAGAATTTGCAAGGCCTGTTTCCTGCCTTTGACCTTATGTAAACTGTAGTGTCTTGGTTGGAGCCATTGAAGTCATCGTGTAATGGAAGGGCGAAACACACAGGGTTTACCATCCAGTTGGCCTCACGAGTGTTTCCTGGAGAAACATTGACAGGAATGTTTACCTGTAACATGGCCACAGGGGTTCATCCAAATGCCACGACTATCTGCTGCATGTTTAGGTTACATTTCCCAAATGAGGTGATACCACTTGCAATTAAAGGATTCAGTGTTCTCTTTGGGATTCTTCCCATTTAGTGGAAATCAAGCTAATTACTTTTTTTTTAAATGCAAAATGGAAAGAGTCAAGCTTAGAGGGAAAAGTCAGTTCTCAATGAAAACTTAGGGCAGCTAGTTTAGACAGGGTTTATTAAAGCAAACTTATTTCAAGATTTTTATGACTACGAAGTAAGTAGGAAAATAATTTTTTAGTCTTTTTTTCAGTGACTTTTGGGTTTTGGTTGCTCAATGCTGTTATTTACTAAATGTGTGGCCACACAACTCTCCTTTAGTTCCATATCTTTCTGTAGATATTAACATTTTAACCAAACCAATCTCCCAGTTCCTTGGCTTCCTCCTTGTTTCATTGGCCTAATTATTTTAATAACCAGCTTAAGCGGAATGCTAGCTTATACTTATATATCAGTTTAATTATATACAATCCCCAGCACCAGGAACTCCTTCAGTCTTTCCCTCTTTGTGACAGGGTCCCACTGTGTTTGCTCTGAAGATGCTCACAAGGAAGGTGACATCACTTTTTGTGAGCACATCCTTTCCCTTTGTTCCCCCCTTTTTTAGACCAGGAGTTCTCAGTCTTCCTAACGCTGTGACCCTTTAATATAATTGCTCATATTGTGGTGACCCCAACCATAAGAATCTTTCATTGCTGCTTCATAGCTGAAATTTTGCTACTGTTATGAATCATAATGTAAATATCTGATGTGCCAAGTATCTGATATGAGAATCCCCAAAGGGTAAAGACCCCCAGGTTGAAAAGCACTGAACTGGGGCTAATACACCACACTATCCACTCTTCATTACCTCTTCCGGTGCTGGTCTTTTGTTGTCTAAAGGAAGAGAGTTCCACCCAAGACTATAGAAAAGACAAATCTGGTAAACGCATGTGAAAAAAAAAATAGCAGAATTCCTGGAGTCAGCTTATAAATAGCCTTGGATACTCAGGTTCTCCCATCCTGTTTGGACCCACCATTTAGTGAATATTTTTTTTCTAAGGGAGAAAAACAGGAAGTGGAAAAAAGAATGACATGGCAAGTCACTTACTAATCATGGTCCCCAGAGAACAGAACACAGAATTCCCCTTCTGGCTTAATTATTCTTTGGTATCTTTAATGAAACCAGATCAGGAGAGTTTCCAGCTGATGTCTCAGACGTCTGGTTTCTAAGCGTCCTCTGTGAGGAAATATTTACTAAGACCCTGGAGCTTCTCTATCACCATCTATAACCATATACTTCCCAGAAAAACCTCTGTCATCTTCCTAGAGTTGGAGGAAGACTAAGAGGACCCAGATCTGTGCAGACTGTCATGTGTTTTCTTTGCTTCAAATTCTACAGGCAAAGTTCTGGGGCTGATAATCAGGCAGCAGTGAGAAACTGATGTGTGTCTGTCAACTTTTAGGTCCGTAGCAATGGGACACAGGCAAGCCCCTGATTCACCCGGCAATAGCAATAGCCGAGTCTTTCAGTCGTGTCCTGAAAATAGATCTATAAGCAAGAAGAGAAAACGCTACAAGGTGATTCATTAGATACTGAATTCCATGGCTTCGTATAAATGACAGCATGCCAAAATCAGGGGATTTGGATAAATCTAGCAAAACATATCTTGGAATCCTTGGATCAAAAAGTGCTGTGTTCAGGTGTACAGATAAAGCTCAGGGGTAAAGGGCTTGCTTAGCATGTACAAGGCCCTGGGTTTGATCCTCAACGCCACACACACACACACGCACGCACGGAGAGACAGGACAAAGAGAGAGGACAAGAGATGGAGAAAAACAACAAAACTATGTTCACAGATAATGCCCCAAACTCCCAAATAAGTGCTCTCTCAATTAAACACTGCTACTCAGCCATACCAAAGTTTTGACTTTACTCTGTAACAAACAAACAAACAACAACAACAACAAGCTTTGCTAATCAGGCCCAATTTCGCTTATCCATGACATCCAGGAAGCTCAGCCCATATTTACCAGTAGCCCCAAGACCTCACAGGGATCAAGAACAGAACCTGGATGAATGTTCTCAAGAACCTTATGGATTTCCCTCAAGTTGCTTTGTTATACACTTGAGGCGGGGAAATTCAGAGCAGGGCGGTGTCTCAGAAAGACAAACTGAAGCACAATGTGCTAAGGCTCTGGGTTTTTCACGCTGTCAGCTTTGGTGACTCCAGTTAACTGTAAGAAATGTATCTTGATAGCTACCTTCTTGTGGACCCAGAAAATGCCAGTGTTTCTCACAATAACCACAGCAAGGCATAGGCCTTGATCAATATTTGTGATTGATGGATGATGCATAAAATTGAGAACACAAAAGCAGAGCAGCCACTATAGTTTTAAGAACATGGTTTTCCCCAATGATTTATTCTCTGGAAAATTATAACTCACTTAGGATTATAGCAGCTTGTAAGGTTTTCTTTTTCTTTTTCCTTTTTTTTTTTAAAAAATAACTCCTGAAAATTGAAGCCAGATGTATGCTTCTAGAAGAGAACTAAAGGCGTGAAGGGCCAAATATTTCCAGTATAGCTCACGGGTCTCAGTGTGATGTCCTCCACCCTGGGGCCCAAAGCCTATCCTTACAAACCACCCCACTTTCCTCCACAAGCATGCTATCAGTAAATACAGGTTCTCGAGGCTGGCTAAGAACCGACCTGGAGAGAGGGGAGGGGGCATGGAGTGTTAGTGGGGGAAATGCGCTCCCTGCCACAACTTCAAGCAGAGCCTGCTCTACCATACCCTTGCTGTTTGCAACTTCGGCACTGAGGACATTGCTCAAAAACTACACTGAAATAAAGATTTAGCACAACTCACTCAGTTTAAGCGTCCTGGCCACTGATTTGGATCAGCTTTGCTTCCCGTAGCGTGGACTGTTGTCATGTCGGACCCATCTACCTGTCACATTAGTTGGGGAAGACACTTAGTCAGCAATGAGGCATGAACCGACATTTAGGGACACAGGCAGGGAGCCTGGCATGGCATCCAGAGTAAAACCCTTCCTTCCAGACTGATAGCCAGGAATGCCATTTTCTTGTTCGTTGAGTGTAAATCTTTTTTTCTACCTAGAAGCTCCCAAGCCTAGCTCTACACCCTTACTTTCCCATGAGCTGAGCAAGCTGAAAAGATTGACATGGCTTTTGCAAACATGATCAACTTAGGCATGCAATGCAGTCAGCAAATGGAACACAAAGTTAATTGCTTCACCAATGGAAGAAGAGCTTTGCTGGCGTTCTTCATGGGCAGACCCGGGTCTGCTTCATGCACTATGGAGCTCAGCAGAATTTACCCATGGTTACATGTTAAGAGAACTTGTTTCTGGAAGCAATTTTTCCTGCTGTGGCGTTAATAATTTATGAAGAGACCGATACATAAAACCACACTGTACGACGTACCCAGTAGTGGCATAAACAGAACTAAACTCGTGAACAAAAGTAAAAGAAAAAAAAAGGTAGGTAAAATCCAAGTATGTAATATGTGAAGTGCAAATCTCATCTTGTATGTATTATAAATAATCAAAAAAAAAATCCTGTAGGGTCATGCAACCACAGGCAGCTCTTGTGCATTGCCCTGTAAGTTGCTTGCTGCATCAGCGGATGTTAATCTAGCTAAAGGGATTTAAAAAACAACAACTGTTTATAGACCCACTAGGTAGAGAAGACTGATCCATCTGACTGTCTTATGTGCTGTCAACAGAACTGTCCGCCATGTTTGGAATCCAGGAACTTTATTACAGAAGGATACAGGGAGGCACAAAAGGGAGCGCCAGGTTTAGTTTGCAATGATGGCAATTAGGAAGAAGAAAACAGGTTTTTCAACTTGCAAACTGGAGATGTAGTATAAGCAAGTCATCTTGATACAGGAGCGGCGCTTGCCAATTTTCTGCCTACCGATTCACTCAGAGTTCTCCATCAATTAGCTACCACACAATATGAAATAAAAAAAGAGTATTGGATTCTTCTAATCAGCTGAATTACAAGGTCGAAGTTTTAAATTAATGCTTTGTTGTTTGAGTTGCAAATCATTGCTGAATGTGTTTTATGCGTTTGTTTAATTTCTCTATTCATATATTTTTCTAATAGCCATCAGAAAACTCTTTCACACACACAAAATTCAATATGTATAGATTACATTTTTCACCATTATGCATCTGAGACGCTCTGAAGATCTGAATTAGCCAATATTGTACTTTACTTGGAAATGGAATTATGGTCAAGCAGAATTCTCAAACCTCAAATACCAGCAGTAATGAAGGTGCATAATTCTACACATGAAACTACCAAATTCTCGCGGCCCAATTTAGCACTTAGAGTTCACAGCAATTTTTATTAAATAAAAGCCTTGGTGAGAAAATATGTTAAATCCTAGCGCATCAGAGATTTCTCACTGAGGGCCACAGCAATCCTAGGTGTCACTTAGTATTTACAATGCAGTTTGCACCAGGGTAGCGCTAAGGAGAGCCACTGAAATACAAGACAGATCTTGCTCCTAATGAATTCAACACACTGCTAACGGAAGGAAGGAAAGAAGTTTAAGAATATGATCAGAACTTAAGGTTTCCAAGAAGCCATGTATTCAGCAAAAGCGAATGCATACAGACTTGATAATGTACTCCTGGGTAGGTTTTATTAAATTCATGCAGCTGAAAAAGAGGCTGAGGGTTAGTGGGACCATTTCTAAAGAGAAAAATGTCCAAAAATCTCTTGAGCTTCATTCTGCCTCTTTCCACCTCTTCTCTGTGCTTCCCTTCATTCGTAAGCTCTTGCTTTCTCCAGCATAGATGGTTTTATTTATGTTTGTTAAGCTTGTATTCAAAATGTTCATTTTGGCTTCAGCGAGAGCTCAATTTTAGCTCCACTCCAAGGAATGAAAAATGCTGAGCCTTCTGGCCAGGTAAGCCTCTGCCATATGCTTAACACACAGAAATGCTGTATTTCCCCACTTACGAATAGGAATGTTTGATTGACATCTCTCTCCTTCCTCAGCAAAGCTCAAAATTTCCGAAGGCTCACCAGCCATGCATAGTATTCATCATACATCTCCAGCACTCAAGTTCAGAGCACAGAATAGGTGCTCACAAGCCAGCAGTGGAGAGAAAGTTTTGCCAATTCATCAACAGAAGAGACAAGATTATAGCAATGATTGTCCAGCTTTACCTTTATATTAATGTTACCCTAAAACATAAGGTAAAGCCAGTTTTGATGCCTAAGTATAGGGTGTTGGTTTATTCACTCATTTTTTTTCTCAATCTGTTCAACAATTCCACGAATTCTATGGTTCTATGGTTTGTAGCTGTGTGTGTGTGTGTGTGTGTGTGTGTGTGTGTGTGTGTGTTTGTTTGGTGGCCCACCACTCATCTCCCAAATAAATACACAGAGACTTATTCTTACTTATGAATGTCTGGTTCAGCTTGGCTTATTTCTAGCCAGTTTTTCTTAAATTATCCCATCTACCTTTTGCCTCTGGACTTTTACCTTTCTCTGGTCTATATACCCTTCTTTCCTTCTTACTCTGTGGCTGGTTGTGTGGCTGGGTGGATGGTCCCTGATTTCCTTGTCTCCTTTTCTCCCTCTTCCCTCTTCTCATTCTTACCTCAAGCCTAGATTTCTCATTCTATTTATTCTTTCTGCCTGGCAGCCTCGCCTATTCCTCTCGCCTGCCTAGCTATTGACTGTTCAGGTCTCTAGTAGACCAATCAGGTACTGTAGACAGGCAAATTAACACAGCTTCACAGAGTTAAAGAAACACAACATAAAAGACTGCAACACATTTCCACATCATTAAACAAGTATTTCATAGAAGAAATGAAAGTAACACATCTTAAACCAATATTCCACAACAGTGCTTGGCATTATTCTAGCAACCTGGAAGACAATATGCTAGAAAACCAACACAGTTCTTTAAAGTGGATACAATTCTAGTTTCAAGTATACTCGTTCAACATCTTGATGTTTTTCCTTTCACTGTATGATGGCTTCTATTGATTGTCAATTTGACAGGTTATAGAATCATCTTGGAGACAGATCTCTGGGTATATCTACCAGTGATTTTTCTGGATTAGGTCAGTTGAGATGGGAAGATAAACCCTAACTGCCAACCAAACAAAAAAAAAAAAAAGAAACAAGTTGAACACTAGCATTCTTCCCTGCTTCTTGATTATGGATGCCGTGCATCGGGCTCCTTCCTGCTCTGACCACCATACCTTCCCTGCCATGATGGAATGTACCTCTGGGACTATAGGCCATAGTAAACTCTTCATTGTGTACTTCACTTTCATAACAAGAAAAGTTATTAATATGGATAGGTTCTTGCTCTGTCATCTAGGCTGGGTTCATACTTATGATTTCCCTGTCTCAGCTACCTGAGTGTTAGGATTACCAATGTATTCAACTACATTTAGCTTTTATCCATAGTAAAAGAGTTTGATCTATCTATCTATCTATCTATCTATCTATCTATCTATCTATCTATCTATCTATCTATCTAATCTATCTATCTATGTGTGTGTATGTAAAACTGTCTACATCATATAGTGACATACAGACTAGTACACAGCTATTAATTACTATAGGCATATTGAAAGTATCTGCCACGAAATACTAACACATTAATAAACTCCCCACGATAAATATATTCAGATGAAAGTGATACTTTTCTAAGTCAGGAATTTACTCTGTTCAGTATCTCACAACTCAGTCTGTAGCTGGAATACTTTTTTGATAATTGCTTTCATGGTTGATATATGAACTCAGAAAAGACTATCCTGGATCATTACCATGTAGATGATTTCACAATGTAACGTACTCTTCGGATATTCAAACGAATGTCACTAGAGCTGGATGATCATTAAAGGAGGTGAGCTAGCTAAGTGTTCAGGCCACTGTCGTAGCACGTGTGGAGGCACCTATGCTTTTAACTATACAGGGACAGCATGTACTCTATATACCAGCTTTGGAATAGTCATTTAAAAGAGCAAAAGAAGAAATAAAAATTAACAGTAAATGCAAGCATAGCTCAACCTCATTACTAAATGCAAGCTGAAATTGTATCTATAGTTAGAAAGACAAAGGTGGGGGGGGGATCAAGTTTTCAGGGCCTTTTACAGGAGAATGGTTCTATCTGCACTCATGACAGGAAAGTCAACTGTAATAAATTTTTTAAAGTGCTGTTTTTTTTCCCAAGTGACTGCAGTATGAGTTCTTTAAAATAGTCATATTTATTTTCCTGAAGAACATAATTATGGCTTGGGAAGAAATCATATAATTTAATTATATAGTATTTATTTCAAATCATCATAATGTACGAATAGAACAAGTCAGCTATAGACTCATAGCAGAAAATAGAATTTGCCTGCTCATCACTGACCCAATTTCTAAGTTTAACTACGTTTAAGTATTTCTGGTGACTGATAGTAGTATTTGCCTCATTTTTTTGCACATACTTTTACCAGAGGAGCAACTTGTTAAGAGCCAGCCCTAGAAACACGATAAGCTGTGTTCACAGAGATTAGGGATAAGATGTTCATCCTGCTGGTATTTGTAATAACAAGAAAATTGGCAACACCACTCATTTAGGCTGTCTGAATAAATGATAACCAAACATACAACATAATATTAAGCAAAGAGATATATTTAATGAATGATAATGAATAAACAAACAATTATGTAAGTATATAAGAGAATGCAGATAGGAATTAGTTTCAGATAGTGGGGCTATTAAAGATAAAGTTTACTTTATGTGAGTTCCTGATTTCAAAATTCTCTTTAATAAACATGTTCTCTGAGGATCAGACTCATGAACACTGGTTTAGTGTATAAAGTGTCTCTTTATGTCATTTTTGAGCTTGGTTTCATGTAATGTAATGAGGGGTACTATGAAGAGGAGTTGAGAGAAGGGCATGTTTTAGTTAGGAATATATGGGAAACATCATCGCCCTTTTTTGAATGCTTATTTTACTTTTATTATGTCTTTGACAATTTTATACAATATTTTGATCCCATTTATCCCTCTCCCCCAAATTTTCTGAAGGGACTCTGCTTCTCTTCTATGCTGACTAAATTTTACGTCAACCTGACACAAGAGTTATGTTGGAAGAAAAAACTGTAACTGAGAAAATGCTCCCATTAGATTGGCTTGTGTGAAAGTTTCGGATCCATTTTATCTACTAAAGATTAACATTGGGTGGTCTAGCTCACTGTATGTGGTACTACCCTGGGCCTGGAAGTTCTGAGAGCTGTTACAAAGCTGGTTAGCAAGCCATGAGGATCAAGCCAGTAAGTATCCCTCTCCCTGGCCTCTGAATCAGCCAGCTCCTGATCCTGCCTTGTTTGAGTTCCTGACCTAACTTCCTTCAATGATCAACTGTGATTTGGGAGTGGAAGTGATCTAAATCTTTTCCTCTCCAAGTTGCTTTCAAACATGGCATTTTATCACAAACACAGAAACTATAAGATGCCTTTCTATCCAAGCTTATTTCCCCCATTTCCCCAGCAAGGCCAGTTTGTGCTGCTCACATGTTCTTAGATGGGTAGCTTTGTGGTAGAGCAGAAACAATCTACTTTTAAAGAAAGCTCACTCTTCCTTTCTCAGTAGTTAATAATTATCAATAATCCCTGAGCTAGGGATAGAAGCTCATGTCCAAGTCCCTTCTCCATGCTGGAATTTGGCTTAGTTTGAAGCTTACACATGCCTTGTGCATGGTGCCACAAACCCCATGAGTACATACGTGCAGCTACTTCGTTGTATCCAAAAGGCACCATTTCACTGTAACCCTTCATTGCCTCTGGCTCTTACACTCTTTCTGCCCCTCTTCTGCAATGAGCTCATTGCTTTTCATTCAATCCTTTGTGGGGGATACATCCCTGGTGATGATGACACAGAATTTGCATAACAGAAGAAAGATAGTTTGATTAGAGTCTACTTTGATCATAGGACACATTGTGTACAGAGGTCTGGAAAAGGCTTGACAAATAAATGGGGTACTAGAGCCTGGAAGATTCTAAGTCTCTATCCAGGGAAGTAGTTTGGTGAGGAAGAAAGGGGAGCATGCACATCTAAACATCCAGGCAGAGCAGGAGGTCAGATTTAAAAAAGGGATAAATGCTAAAAGACTTTGTGGGTCATCAGGAAAACAAACCAACAAGCAACCACCCACAACAAGAAATTAGGCTTGTACATGTTGGGAGAAGTCTAGAGGGGAAAATGGGCAGTAAATATGATCATATTTCATTATATCATGCATGAAATTCTCAGAAAAAGTAAAAACAATAAAAAAGCATTACAAAGCAGTATAGTTGTTCTATCCATGGAGACTCAGTTTGTCAGAATGGGCAGGAAGCTCCTTTACCCAAGCAGCCACCCCACCGGCCGAGATTACAGCGCTTTTAAGTATATGTCCAAGATCAAGAGCACTAGAATCAATCTTGCTCAAAGTAAAACTTTACAAGTTCCTCTGTAGACCTACTTCATCAGGGGCTTAGCGATCCATGTTGCAAAGAGCCCTTCCAGATGTGTGGATTCATGGGAGAGTTGCAGAGCCAATGGCACAGGGGGTTCTCACAGAAGTCAGATTCACCATCATTTGTTATATTGTAAATGGTATATATTACTGGTGGGAGGGACATTCAAAAGCTACATGCTTCTGAGATTTTATACACTGACTCCACTAGAAGGTAAACTTGCCACTTCTGCCAGGCACAATGGTTAACACAACTTAACTAATTTGAATTTTATAGAATACAAAGTGCTGACAAGAAATCCATGCAGCTATATATGACTTTTAGCATTTTTATGCATTTGTAGGAGTTTCTTTACTTAAAGGTGGAAAGGGTTACAGATGTCTAGTAATATTATTTTGTCATTTGCAGAAACAAGTAAACGAGTAGAAATCCCAATGACAAATTAAAAGCAGGATTCAATAGATGGACAATAGCCCAGAATCAGAGAACAAAAGCATGAAGACTTTGGAAGAAAAGAGAGCCACTGGAAAAGTTGTGGGGCCACCGGCTGAGAACAATTAGCGGAGCGTCACTGCAGAGGCCTGGTAACATGCAGAATGCCGAATCTGTCAACACAGTCAACACTGAAAATGTGCAAGCTAGGAAGTCATCATGATGGAAGTGGTCCTCTTGACCCATGGACTGACCGAAACACTCACTTTCTGGTGAAAATGCTCACGGGTGGTAGGGAGGTCCTTCAAGGCTAAAAGCTACAGACACAAAATAGTTTAGCCATCGTAGCCACTAGGTGGGTCACCGGGTGAATCACTGACAAGTATTAATCATGGATACCTACAAGTTGAAAGTAACTGGTACTGGACTCATTAAAAGTTGCCTCAAAGAAATGGTGCATATATTTAGAGCGAGCATCTTCATTATCATACTATTTTAACAATTCATGGATTATTCTGAGACCTGGCAAAATGACTTTTGCCATCATGAAGGTGCTTTATTTCTCAGATGGTTTTTAAATCATGCAGGCTCCTGGACAGAATGACCTGTACAAGACACAGAACGGAAAGTCAATGTCTCCCCTTCGGCATTTTCTACTGGAGCAGATACCACCATTGTCACGCATACCATAGGCTTTTCTCGGAGAGACACTCTGCAGGCAGAGTACCCAGGAATACCTCCTTTCGATCATCTTAGGCTGTTGCAAAATAGAGACCTGGAAAGTGACAGTGGACACTGAGAAATTTAAGATGTTTAGGCCAGGGATAAGAATAAAAAGTATGTTAATGTACCAATGCTGGGATTTGTTAAAACTGTTCATCCTTTACAACACCCTGTGTTTCAGAGGTGCCCCCCCAACCCTGAGTAGATTAAAAAGAAACAGAGGATCAGAGAGAAAATTTGAAGCTGTGTCTTTCCCATGGAAGCCAGGAATAAAGGGGGACTCCTTCCAGGGAGGGCCTATAACTCTTTCCTTTGTTCGTTTCTGCTCAATTTCTCAAGTGCCATCTTGCTACGCAAACCACAGCATCCTTTTTTAAATGCCAGCATTTGTTTCTTTGCTCAGTTTATTTATATTAAACTTATTGGGTGTCTACTGTGTGACATTAATTGTCCTCAAAGAACTTACAGCAGAGTTGGAGCGAACACGAATAGAGCACACGAGGCATTTAGAGAAAAGAAAAAGATGATCTACCATAAAGGAATGGGCTGCATATAATTAAGAGCCAGCCTGTATGGTACCCTGAGCAACACTTAATTAAACCCAGGCCACAATCCATGTTCCAGCTCTAAGAAAAGAGCCTCCTACAATCTCTTACTTTGCACTATAACTAATACCTGGAGTTCAGTCCAGTCATATAATTTAGCAATGACTGTATTTCCATGCTCAGAAGGAAATCTATTATTCTTGAAGTACAAATGTTTAAAAAACATTCGCTTAGTTTTCAAGTTTAGTGAAGGTAGATCAGATTGTATTTAGTGATCGACTCTTCAAATTTAATACTTCTGGAGAAAAGTTACCATGGACAGATAAAATCCAGAGAAATAACCAAGGTCAGCACTTCATGTAGAATAGAGTTCTGACCCTATCCAAAAAGTTGTGATGAAAAATTTGTGTAAAATTTCTTCCTGCATTTACTAAAGCAAAGTCCAGCAAGACACTGGTTTAGGGAACACGAGAAGCCATATGGTATGCTCACTAATACAAAATGCCTGGAAGGAAAACTAAGTTAACACATATGGCTTTACGTTTACAAATGAAGACTCATCCATCATCAAAGGCTCAGAATGATCACTGCCGTGGCATTAAAAAGAAGTTACTAGGAGTATCTGTTTTCATTTGTGTACTGTCCCCATCAACACAGGCAAGAAAGGCAAGGACATGTGTGCCTTTCCTGGACTGGATCTGGGGCATACAACACAGTCTTCAAAGGGATAAAAGAGTCAAAGACTCTCTGATATGTTATTCCGTTCTCATGTTGGAGATTATGCACATGATGGAATCTTCAGAAGAGTGGATTTACACATTCGGCCAAAGCCAAAAACACTACTAGGGATTTTAGCAGACAAGAAAAGTAATGACATGCAAAAGAAATAGAAGACAGCTTGGGAGGGAGGTCCCGTGCTTATCCCCAGATACACTGTGGTCTCTTTTCAGAGGGAAAGCATGCAGCCATGGTCCATCTCCTCACCTTTCTGATGAGAGGAGGCATGAACAAGAGGGCTTGTTTCAGAATTCCATATTGACAGAAGTAAAAGGAGAAACAAAATACTCCCAGGTCTTCAGCGTTGGCAAGACCTTCTTAGGATCTCAACAGCAAAGTTATTTTTCCTTCTAAGTTTGACCTTTTCTATCTGGCAGATGTTGATTTTTTTTTTCCGCTGCCTATGTTTCTAATGGAGCTTGAAATTAACATGGCTCTTTTGTTTACTTCTTAATTTGGGTGCTGCCATCGTCAATGTTGTCAGTGTAGTTCTGGGAACAGGGTTTGCTTACTGCTTCTGTTGAGCAAGCAAATGGAGAGAGGCAGAGAAGACGGCTGTGTGTATTGTGTTCTGGCCTACATTCCTGTTGCCACCACGGAGATGGTCTTCCTTAAGCAGCCAATGACCTTCTGGCATCATTGGAGAGCAAAACCAACAAACATTGGCGATCAAAACCAACAAGCACCTTCCGGTGCTCATGTTCATGGCATTCATGGCAGACATTGACACAGCTGAGCTACCTGTGTGAAAAGAAGGTGCCCAGACATCACTACTCTTCCTGCTTGTCTTTGCTCTCCAGCGCATTCTTTGTATTTCCTCTGGGTGTGGATCTCTTTTCCTGTTCTTTTGTGAGATTACTTCCACTTCTTCAGATACTCCCTCTATAGTGATTCTATTAAATTCACCTAGCTTTCTAATTTTGCTTTTGTCTTTTTATCCTAATTGAAGCCTATGCTTTATGGTCATACCAAGTCTTGTCTTAGAATGAGGAAGGAGGTATTTTTTTTAATTTAAATTTTATTGATTATTGGTGTTTGTGTGGTATGCATGCACACATTTGTGCCATGGTGCATGTGAGGATATCTAAGGGCAACTTTCAGGAGTCAGGGTTTCCCTTGGCCATCAGCTTCCACCTGCTGATGCTGAGCATTCTCACCCATCTAGGAGGTACCAGTGCTTTCACCTGTGGATGCTGAGCGCTCTCTCCCGCCCAGGAGGTACCAGTGCTTCCAGGAGGAAACTTTGCAACCACTCTCAGTTTATGCTTTGGTTTTTATGCCTTCAGTCTTCATGGTCTTCTTTCCCATTATTATGTTGATTAATCAGCTTCGGTTGCTTCCTTCCTAACATTCACCTTCTCCACGAAGACTTTTTCAATCAGTGAATACATTTGAAAAGTATGGAAACCTTTTTAATTTTATTATTAACTTCTAAAATGGTTTCATTTTAAAAATGTACCAGTCTAACCTTTTAAAAAATGTGCTGCTTAGCGGCATTAAGTGCACTCATACATTAAAACACCCTGCTATCTCCTTCCAGAACCTTCTCGGCATCCACAACAGAAATTGTGTCCAATGACTTTCTATTGCCCTCCACCACAGCCCCCTGTGGCTTTGACTCTACTTCCTGCTTTATTATGAATATGCCCTTTCAAGGAACTTCCTGTGATTATAATCATACAATATTTGCTGCTCTCTGCTGGGTTTATTTCACTTAGCACTACCTTTCAATACTTATCGACATTAAAATATGTATTGAAAATTTACCCCATTATATGAAAGAATTATATTTATTTCACTGTATCCTAACACCATATGCCATCTATTGGTATTTACTGATATTTGGGTGGTTTCACCTTTTAGCTGTTGCAGGTAATGATGCACTCATCCTTTTGAGGGGCTAATTTCTGGACAAGTGTCTTCTTTGGCTTTTAAGAAATACTCATATTTATCTAGAGGTAATACTATCCAACTGAGTCTTAAACAGTAGCTCCCCAATATCCAGGCCCCCAATCTTGATTTGCTTTCCTTCCTGTTGGATTTTGGGTGAATATTTTATTTTTCTTTGCCAATTCTGTTTGGAACTGAATTTCCAAGCTCCCGAGCACACAGACTTTCAGGTGGCTTTCGCTACCACGAGACACTGGGTCCATTGAAAAATCTGGTGCTCCTAGGCTCTGCCCATTTTTTTACCCCCTCCAAAAATCTTTATCCAAAGATGGTAGAAGCTTACGACTGCTGATAAACTCTGGGTTACCTCATTTTTGAGGTTTGGATATTTAATGCTTTCGTGACTGTGTGGAAAAATTTCTGTATTAGGTTTCTTCTTTAAAAAAAGAAACTGGGAATGGAGGCTGTGTTTGGTCTGGAATGCTGCTGGTAACTGTTCTACTGGAAACAGAAAAGATGGAAATGTCTTAGCCCATTACAAGTGTGAAACCATTTCTGCTTGCCAGGAATGTATCGCCCATCAAACAGGATAATTCTCTGAAATGCTGTAGCTCAGTCTCTCATAGTGTGGTAGAGCCCCGTGAACAAGTTCTGCCTAAAGTAATAGAATGAAATATGCTTATCCTTCTTCACAAGTCAGCGACTCCATAGGTCCTCTGCGGTTCCCTCCTGGAACACAAAAATAAGGACTGTATTTCATGGTGGGCAGGAACAAATCAAGCAGGGGCCCAAGCCCTTGAGAACTCTATGGCGTTCAACTGCTGCTCTGCCTTTCCTCTGCCTACCCCGGCCATTTTACGTGTGCATCCAGCTGGTCTTTCTTTCTTTTATCTGAGCTGTTACTATTTTTGAGACTGCTTATTGCGGTCAAGACAAATTCTAACCACTTCAGGATCCAAATCGTGAACTCTGTTCAATCCCCAACTATTGATGAATCCTTTTGTACCTTCCCTTAAGTAAAGCAGGAAAGTCCATTATTGTATCACATCCTAAATTTTGGTCTCCTGTTTATACATGTGACTGCCCTATCCTTCTCTACATTGCTTTCAAAAAGCTTTATCTCTTTAAACAGTGTCTGCTTTGTCAATTAAGTTTTCTCTGAAACGGAAGAGGGGCAAAATTCAAACTGATATCCAACCTAGAAGATGATTAAAGTCTGGAAGCTAGAGAATTTTTAATTAAAAGCCTGGGAACATTGTTCCTTGGGTATTAATAAAGTCAGTAAAATGGATAACCAGAGTGACCTGGCATCACAAGACAGGCTGTTCATGTCCTGCTCTGATGGTCCCTCTTCAAGGAGCGGATGGGCTGTAACTGCACCTAATGATTTCAAGCTCAGATAAATCTTGCCTATGCTTTACCCTAGTGGGTACCAATTAGAAATACGGGCTTCTAGAATGGTGTTTCCCACACTTTATTGTGTGTGAAAACCATTTGGGGAAACTTGTCTGAAATGAAGATTCATATCCTTCTGCACATGGCTTAGTTGAGCTTTGGTTAAGGGCCAGGAACTCTCTGTTAAAAAGAACCCCAGGTACTTCTCCAGCACATGGGCTGTGGGCCACTCTATGAAATATGCTGATTCTGGGGACCTTGTAAAACACCCACGAATAAAAGATTTGTCATCAACTAGGGTCAGGATAAGAGAACATTATTGATATCTCCCAGGTACCAAGCAACCTCCAGATAATATTCAGACAGCATCACTTTATGTTTCTAATAAACCTGGGTATTTTGGATACCATTGTTTTATAGTGAACAACCTGAAGCCCACTTGCCTAAAGTTAGAAAGCAGCTTGAACGGCAGAGGAGTGTACACTAAATATTTTATTTCTCTAGTTTCACCCTATACCCTTTCCATCATGCTGTGTCCTCCTAGGTGTTGATCTGTCTAGAAAACACCATAGGCCATCTCGGTCTAGTTTCTTATTGGGTCAGGCTCTGTTAGTGTAAAGTATGAAGAGATGGTAGAAGAAAGAGAGAATAAGAGGGAGGTTAGGGTATTCCTTCTACCTTACTCCCTGCAGACAGCTGGGGCCCCTGAGAAATCCACTTTTTCTTGCTGACTATCTCTACATGTCTGTCTCCTTCCAAGTTACTGTTACTACTCCATTTTGCAGTAGGGGAAGTTTGGCATTGTTTTTCTTGTCTAACTAGGATGAAGTAGTATGCAAATCCTTTTCCTACTCTGCTGTCTGTCTGGGATTTTTGTAACTAGAGTTGTTTCTTTTTTTTTTCTTTTTTCTGGATTTTTCGAGACAGAGTTTCTCCGCAGCTTTCTTTTTCTTTCTTTCTTTCTTTCTTTTTTTTTTTTTTGGTTCCTGTTCTGGAACTAGCTCTTGTAGACCAGGCTGGCCTAGAACTCACAGAGATCTGCCTGCCTCTGCCTCCCGAGTGCTGGGATTGAAGGCATGTGCCACCACCGCCTGGCTAGAGTTGTTTCTTCATGAAGTTGGTGGTAGACTGAATGGTAATGGCCCCCACAGTCTTATGTATTTTAATGCTTGGTCCCCAGTTGGTGGAACTGTTTTAGAAGGATTGGAAATTGTGGCCTTTTTGGTGGAAGTGTGTCCCTGGGGGGTGGGCTTTGAGAACAGTTAGTTTCTCTGCTTTGTGCTTGTGGATCAGATGTAAGCTCTCAACTACTGCTTTGGTATCATGCCTGTTTGTCTTCTACCATTCTCCCTGCCATGATGGTCATGGACTCTAACCCTTTGGAAACATGATCCTTATATTAAATGCTTTCTTTTATGAGTTGCCTTGCTCACCATGCTTTGTCATGGCAATAGGAAAGCAACTAAGACAATGTTTTTTAAATCATTCCACTGGAGTGTTCTGATTCTTGCTTGTCAGGACCTTGATTGACTAGGTTGCTTGGCTTTTATTCTTTTGTTCAACTCTATTCTTCTCTAACAATGACCCATATTAATATGATCAAAGTTTTAGTTGGGTTTCTGTAAAGGAACAGAAATTAGAATGTATCTGTATAAAAGGGATTTATTAGAATTGTTTAAAGGCTGTGGTCTAGCTAAACCAACAATGTTTGCCTATGAATGTAGGTCCAAATGCCCAGTGGTTGTTCAGTCCACGAGGCTGGATGTCTCAGTATATACCAAAAGAAGTAAGCTCTAATGCCAGTGAAGGAGAACATTTTCTTTTTTTTTTTTCCATTTTTTTTTATTGTGTAAAGGAAAAAAATAGAATCCGCCTCCTCCCTGCCCCCCATTTCCCTCCCCCTCCCCCCATCAAGTCCCTCTCCCCCATCAGCCCGAAGAGCCATCAGGGCTCCCTGACCTGTGGGAAGTCCAAAGACCGCCCACCTCCATCCAGGTTCAGTAAGTTGAGCATCCAAACTGCCCAAGCTCCCCCAGAGCCAGCACATGCAGTAGGATCAAAAACCCATTGCCATTGTTCTTGAGTTCTCAGTAGTCCTCATTGTCCGCTATGTTCAGCAAGTCCGGTTTTATCCCATGCTTTTTCAGACTCAGGCTAGCTGGTCTTGGTGAATTCCCGAACGATCATCCCCATTGTCTCAGTGTGTGGGTGTACCCCTCGCGGTCCTGAGTTCCTTGCTCGTGCTCCCCCTCCTTCTGCTCCTGATTTGGACCTTGAGATTTCTGTCCGGTGCGAGGAGAACATTTTCTATCAAGAGTGAGAGCAAGCAGGCAAAGGGTGAGAAGCTGCCTTCTTCCATGTCCTTTATGTAGGCTGTCAAAAGAAGGTGTGGTCCCTATTAAGGGTGGATCTTCCCACCTCAAATGATTTGGATTAAAGATTTATTTTCCCATCTCTAAGATCCAGTTTAAAGGGGATCTTCCAAATTCAAATGATTCAATTAAGAAAAAAAATTCCTCATAGATATACTCAGCCATTTGAGTTTTAGTTAACTCCAGATGTAATCATATTGGCAACCAAGAATAGCCATCACTATCGGTTTCTCTATTTTGCTTTATTCTCTACAATAATTGGTAAGTGATATTGAGCATGTATTGAATGTTGACCCTACTGTTCCTCATTATACTGAAGAGGTATTAAAGCCAAACAACTATATTTTAAAGACTCCCTTGAAGCTAGGTTTTAGGTCTAACCAGTTAAATTCTGTTTCATGGATCAACAACAAAATAAAACCATGGTGAAGGCTGTACCTTTGCTATAAGGGGAGCTTGGATTTTGCTAAGCAGAGCTCTGTATGAGAAAAAGGAGCTTTATGGGTGTACAGAGGCAGTAACAAAAATGTTGATTTCCTGATCCCATGAACACAGTTCAGACAGTGTGCTATTAATATCAATGATTTCCCTAATTGCTTCCTGTGCCTCCAACTCCCTTTACTGATGCAGAAAGTGTCCTTGACCTGACAGGGCAAGATGAATTGTCTTGTTCACCTGACCTCTCTAGGATTCCAGCAGCAAACTTGGACATTCTCCAGCCTTCTGATAACTTTGTAATCATCTAATTTCCTATGTTGAATATTATCTGTTTAAAATAGCATGAGCTATTTCATTTCCTTCACTTGATCTGCAGTAACAGCGTTGTTAACCAGACAGAAAGCTTAATAAGGGCAGGGTCTATATCTTGTCATTTTCATAGTCCCATGTCTAAAATGGCGTGTATTACATAATAAAAGGACTTCAAAGCATCAGCAAGAATGTTTACTATTCCAACAAGGCACCAAATGTTCTCACAACTATTCACTGATTTAGCTCTCAGAGCAGCTCCATGAAGTCAAGACAGTCTCATTTTATGAATATAAAGACCAGGCTCAGTAAGGTTTATAAAATTGCTCACAGTTTCTGATTCAAGACCTAGGAGCTATTATCAGGTTTGACATCAAGCTTGCAGTCTCCAAAGTTTTTATTCTACCACTGGAGTAATAGCTCTGTGGCAGACTGCCTGGCTCACATATATGAAGCCCCTAGACTCAATCCCCAGGGGAGAGAAAATTTATTACTGTTATTGAGGTGAGGATTCACTGGTAAAATCCTCATTCTGTTATGTTATTGCCTAATTCTATGAGAAATGGGTTTTAGAAGAAAAAGCATACAGAAAAAACCCATTAGATATTGTTGTATTGATTCATTAGAAACATCATTATTGAGTTTAAATGTTGACTGTTAAGGGCAAGAATCAATTTTTACCTGGGAGAGTTAGCTCAGCAGTTAAGAACATTTGTTCTTGCAGAGTACTTGATTTTAAGACCCGGCATATACATGGTGACTCACTGCCACTCATTAGTACAGTTCTAGGTGATCCTATACCTTATTCTGATTTCTGTTGGCTCTAGTCACTAACATGGTAAGCATACATACATACATACACACAATATATATATGCAACAAACTTACATAATATAAAATTTAAAAAGTTCTTTAGAATAAGTTTCCTAAAATATGCAAGATGCTGCTGTACATCATTATAGACTTTTTACTGGCATGTTAATTTGCTTATAATTTTGAAATCAAACTCACAATGTGGCCAACAGAATACTATGGGCAAACTAAGACGTGGCTGAAGCCACGTGTTCTTGCACTGAGAGACTGCCCTCATGGAACTAAGAACAGCTCAAGCAAGGCCTGTTGAATTTCCCTGCTCCAAGTAGAGGATACTTCCTTGTGATCAGCAAAATAAATTCCTGGGACACTGAACAGGAGGGCCCAAAGAGACATTCTTGAAATAATGAGAACCCCTAGGAATTTGCACTATTTTCCACTCCCATTAAGGTAATTGTTACATAAGCACACTGAACATATTTGTCTGTTTTCACTTAAGTTTTGCCACGAGACTGACACACCAGAATTTTAATGCTCTATTGCTGTATATTCCGCGAATTGAAGCAGCATGGTGTTTTTGGATGGGAACAGAATATTTTACATTTCATTACACATGCAGTGACTTTCCCTCAGCTAAGTTCCGAATTTCCCACTACCTCAAGGCATGTTTCAGACAGATGTCAAATGTTTGCTGACTGGAAGTGAAGACACAATCAGGGTGTGATGCTGTGGATGGACAATACAACCAACCTGTCAAAGCTGAGGGCAGAGGCTGCTTAGATCGGGGACTAATCCAGAAAAGATCCATAGAATGCATTGACTATGTATGGTCATATCATTCTAGAGCTGGGGTCTGCAAACTGTTGCCTATGGGCTCAATATAATCCACCACACATTTCTATAAGTAAAGCTGTATTAGAGCAAAGCCAAACACACTCATTTACACATCACCTATGGTTGCTTTTGTGTGGCACAGCACAGCTGAATAGTGGCAACAGATTTTTAGAAAGCTGTCTAGTTGTGAAGGGCTATTGTGGACGTAGCCCTTTACAGGGAAACTACGTTGATCTCATGTGAGCATGTGTGTAACATGAAGTTATGTTAGATTCATTTGATTGTTTCTTTCTGAAGTAGGGCCAAGTGACTGAAAATAGTATGTAAATGTTGAGGCTCATGTGCTCTTGTTATCTGCACCAGCGCCCCAGTTTACATGAAACATCTCAGAAGGAATCCTTATTTTGAGTTTTCTTAGGTGGCCCCTCAGCCTCAATGCGGCCCTCCTCCTGTGGAAATCTGTTCCCCTCATTTTTTAAATAGTCTCCCTTGCCATCTGATTTCAATACTCAACATCTTGACGTTTTTAAACCACGGAGTGCATTTTTCCTCTCTGGTTAATTTTCTCAGATCCCCACAATCTTACCTTCAGCAACATGTCAGTCATGTTTGTGTTTATGTTTCACTGTGACCTTCAAGCTATTAATCATTTGTCATCTTTCACAGCTCTGCCTTCGCTACCATTCGAGGTTATTTCATATTAGTGCCTGAAAGCAGGAGGCCTTCTCTATCTCACTTGCTTTCAAAAGTGATGTGCACTCTGCTATTTCCCCACCATCCCTGGAATCACTCTTCCTTTACAGTTTTCATGGAATTATATCTAGATTTTATTTATTTAGCTTTATTTTTCACTGTAAGGACCTGAAACAAGGGTCCTGTGCATGCTAGGCTAGTGTTCTTCCACCAAGTTACCTCCAAGTTTCTATTTCTGCACCCTCATTTTTTTTAATTTATTTATTTATTAAAGATTTCCGTCTTTTCCCCGCCACCGCCTCCCATTTCCCTTCCTCCCTCCCCAATCAAGTCCCCCTCCCTTCTCAGCCCGAAGAGCACTTAGGGTTCCCTGACCTGTGGGAAGTCCAAGGAACCCCCACCTCCATCCAGGTCTAGTAAGTTGAGCATCCAAACTGCCTAGGCTCCTACAAAGCCAGTACGTGCAGTAGGATCAGAAACCCAGTGCCATTGTTCTTGAGTTCTCAGTAGTCCTCATTGTCCGCTATGTTCAGAGAGAACGGTTAGGTTTTATCCCAGGCTTTTTCAGACCCAGGCCAGCTGGTCTTGGTGAGTTCCCAATAGAACATCCCCATTGTCTCAGTATGTGGGTGTACCCCTCGCGGTCCTTAGTTCCTTGCTCGTGCTCCCTCTCCTTCTGCTCCTGATTTGGACCTTGAGAATTATGTCCGGTGCTCCAATGTGGGTCTCTGTCTCTGTCTCCTTTCATCGCCTGATGAAGGTGCACCCTCATTTCTTTCACCTTCAGCAATTGCTGCTTTCATCATGTTACATAGCATCTCAGAACTATCGGCTCTTTTATTCACCCTTTTCTGTGAAAGGAACAGCTTCGGAGTGTGCAGTCACTCAACCTGGTTCAACCTCTCCAGTCTTCCTTGTTTTGGATGTCCTTCTGACCCAATCTATACTGTTTGCTGCTATGTTATCCCTTCCTGGTCACCTATCATGATACCTTTCAGTGCATAGATCAGACTGGCCCTACTGAATATCCATAGGGCCATTTTATCCCACTTTTATTCCCCAGACTCTGAAGGCATTTACATTTAATGATATATTGTCTTAGACAATGATATGGTGTGGGTTAGTCCGTTCTCTTACTCATTAAATGAGTATATTCCTCTTATCTGCCTCTGCTCCTACAATCTCCACAGCCAACTCGAGGTTTTACTAAACTATTATGTAATGAATATCATAGCAGGCCTTTCTCTTTGCACTTTTGGTGTATAATATCCAATACAACCTTTCTGGCAATTTTTTTTCACTAAAGTGTATAACTGGGATACTGGGGTCCCAAAAGGTTAAATATACTGTCCCAGTAAAAATCAGGAAGAATAGTTTCACAAGAATCAGAGATGTTGTCAGAGGTTGGATGAATTGCTGAACTCTACAGTAGAGCCACAGGTGATGTCCCAAACCAAGGAATTGATGCGGGAGGTGATCTATGCTGTGAATGTTTTATTGTCATTGGTTAATAAAGAAGCTACTTTTGGTCGATGGCTTACCAGAGTAAAGCCAGGCTGAAAGAGATAGAGAGGGTAGGCAGAGTCAGAAAGAAGCCATGTAGCCTCACAGGAGACAGATGCCAGAATCCGGACAGAATTTTACCCGGTAAGCCACAGCCACATGGCGATACACAGATTAGTGAAGATGGGTTAGTTTAGGATATAAGAGCTAGCTAAAAATATGCTTAAGCTATTGACCAAACAGTATTGCAAATAATATAGTTTCTGTGTGATTATTTCTAGTCAGGATGGCTGGAAAACGAACTAGCAACCTCTGCCAACAGGAAATACTTTAGTTTAATATTAAATAAAATAGGATATTACTATAGTGATTATGAGAATATTTCCCTTCAACATCATCATCATCATCATCAACAACAACAACAAAACTCTAAATCAGTGAGAAGATAAACAAGGTAGAAAAAATTTGTAGTTCACTCTATATGGATATACAGAATCTCACAACTGGAATTTCCCCTTCCATCAAGAGTCATTAGCATGCGATCATTAATGGAGACATTGAAGAGATTCCCCCCTTGTTTCATGTCTGCAGTGGGAAATAAGGAAGGCATTTTTGTATCATCAATATGCACACTGAGCTAGCAATCCATGTAAACTATTAAGCAATTCACGCCCCTGCATTGACATATTAGCTCAAAGCACTGATGGGGTGCAGGTGTGTGAGCAGCAGGGAGGAAAATTAGATAATCTGATGGCAATTTGCTAATTTCCAAGTGGAAAAGAGGTGTTCTGGCTTTTCTTCCCATTTCCTCACTTGGCCAAGTACAAAACAACAGTTACAGCAGCCAAGGTGATGGTTTTGGTGCACCTCCAAGACGTGTGAGGCCTGCCCTTCAGCCCTCCCCTTCTCCTGCAAGCATCTGCTGGTCGTGGTTCTCTGAGCTGGCCAAGGGCACTAAGGCTGATCAAGAAGCATGTGGGATTAAGAATTCTTATTTTTATCAAAAGTGTGTTCTATGGAGACCATTTGGAATAGTAGATAGGATGTATCATATACATTGTAAGTGACTTCCCAAAGCAGCGTGGTCATTTCAGGATGAAGGCAGTGGCTTGGTTAGAGTAGAAGTTAGTTAGAGCTGGTTAGTTTATATATCTTTAAAGAAAACCCAATTTCTATGATCTCATTTATTGTATTTTCCCTTCAGCCTGAAATACTTAGCCTGCTTTACATGACTTAACATAAAGAATACTCAAACTTATAAAGGTTTTCACTCCCGGTAGTAATTTAGAAATTTGGTGGCTTTCAAATGTGGCTTATTGTTTGTTACATATAAAGAGTGATTCGGGAAGGAGGCAAATGAATGAGCGATGGGCAGGATCGTATGTTAATAAATAATTTTTACTTGAAAGAGAGTAAAGGTTGTGGATGCAGAAATGACTCAGCAGTTAATCACACTTACTACTCTTGGAGAGGATCTGGGTTTGGTTCCTGGTACCTACATAGTGACTTCCCAACTATCTGTAACTCCAATTTTAGGGGTCTGATGCCCTCTCCTGGTTCGTAGGCATTGCATTCACACAGTGAACTGACATACAAACCAGCAAAACATACATATAAAATAAAAATAAATGAGAGAGAGCGAGAGCGAGAGAGAGCGAGAGAGAGCGAGAGAGCGAGAGAGAGAGCGAGAGAGAGCGAGAGAGAGAGCGAGAGAGAGAGAGAGAGAGTAAACCAGACATGGTAGTGCACGTTTTTAATCCTAACACTAGGGAGTCAGAGTACGAGTACGAGGATCTCTGTGATTGTGAGGCCATTCTGTTGTACATAGCATGTTCCATAAGAGCCAGGGCTATTTAGAGAGACTCTGCCTCCAAAATAAAATAATAACTAAAGAGATTACAGAAGGTTGATTTGACGGGATTTTTATTTTTCATCTTCATGAAACTGGAAAGAAGTGTTTTTCTAAATACCTTCAAATGTCCCTATTCTCGTTCTTATTATAGTCACTAACTTAAAATTAAAGGGCAGGAGTAAATACAGGGTTGACATATATATATATATACATACATATGCATATGTATCTATACATACATATATATCTCCCCCTCTCTGATATTTACTAAACTATTTAAATTAATAAATTCTATAGAATAGAAGGAAACCTAAGTAGGATTTCTCTATTGTCAAAGGAAACTTGAAGATGGAAAATAAAATCAGTATTCCTATTTTACTTTTCATTTCAAAATAATTATAGATTCACCTGATATCACAGAAAGATGTAGATTAGGGGAATAAACGGCACCAGAATTTATCCCTACTGCTTGTATTGGCTTTTTGGAACCCATTCTCTTTGGATGGGTTCCTTGCTCAGCCTAGATGTAGTTGGGGGGGGGGTCTTGGACCTTCCTCAGAGCAATGTGTCTTACCCTCTCTGAGGAGTGGATGGGTGGGGAGGGGAGTAGAGGGAGGAGGAGGGGAAGGAGTGGGACCTGGGGTTGGTGTGTAAAATGAAAAAACAAAACAAAAGAAAAGGGCTAGGTTGGTCAGCCGGTGAGTTCTTGGGAACCACGTGTTTCCACCCTCTAATTCTGTGGTTACAGACAGGCTCAGAGAAACCAGGCTTTTTATATAGATGCTAGGAATTCAAATTTAGGTTCTCAACCTTTCAAAAAACAAACAAAAAACAACAACAAAAAAACTATTCTTAGCTTTATGGTGCTCTCCCAAGACCCCTAAAGTTTTGATCTGTATTTATGATAGACAGACAAGTTAAATTTCAGAAAAGATAGATTAAAATAATGACATTCTATTGAAATTCCTCAGCTTCTCAGATTTTAATACATGGTTCCTCGTTGGAAGGAGAAAACTAGAGATTTGAGGTTAATAGCACCTTGGTAAGGAGACGATGTCTTCTTTACTTTTGTTGTGGCCAGAGAAGTAATTTACAGTCAGTGTGGAAGCTCTGAGTCTCCTTTGCCTTTATGATAGACAGTGCCATGGTGGGGATTATACATGGTGCCAGGCTCTTTGTACTTATACATTGGCAATCTTGTTTATTAGCTACATGAGAGACTAGTTAGTCAGCCTTGTGACTTCTCCATGCATAGTTAATTCCCTACAAAAATGAAGAGTAGTCATGAGGGCTAAATTAGAATATCCTGGCTGGTGTCTGTGACCACTTCCTCTCATTCAATGTCCTTTGCGTCGTGAGATTTTTAGTTCTGGGAGGGTTATAGTCTTCTCTCCAAATCACTGATTTTCCTGCCCCCTCCCCAGTCTGGAAGATCCTTCCTACTGTTTTTCACCTGCTCCCACTCGGTCATTGGAAAGCCAGCCCCAGACCGGTTTCCTCTCATTATTCCGTCTCTCTGCAGCCTTCCCAATAATTTTTATTCTGTTTGTTGGCTGTTGTCTACAGTGAGACGCACAAAGGCTGGGCCAGTATCGGTCTTCATCGTTTCTATAGATCTATTGTATTAGGCATGTGACCAGCTCTCTATTAATCTCAAGGAACTATTGATTCCGGAGCAACTGCAGATAAGACGGTTAATCTATGCCTGTGGGGAGCGCATCAACTTCCCCTGATGTGCGACATGGGTGTGGGCTTTATTAATCTGTTCTCAGTTGTGTTCCAGAGCTGCTGGAAAGCCGAGCAACAATGCTTCCACCATGAGGCAGTACTCGGCCTTTAGTCAAGTACTAATAGGACCTTCTCTCTGTTCTAGGCGGAAGTAAAGTAAATTCTCGTCTGTGGCGTAACCACACAAATCAACAGAGACAATAGGCTTGATACTTACAGGTCAAGTTTCCCCCCAAGTCAGTGACTTGTAATCAACACAATAAGAGAATTTCAGAGTACTAGTCAGGAGCCAGAGAGCCGGTTTTAGTTGTTTACATCTAACCAAGTGATTTTCATCAAGTCAACCTTTCCTAAGTCTTTGTTTTTTCATCTTACAAATGGCAACTTAAAAAGATTTGTTGTGGCAGAGACTGTTAACTGTACACTAAAATGTATTTTTCCTTTCACAAGGACCGCAATTTCAAATTTTTGGGGCCGGTGTGCTTATGCGATTAACGTCTTGCCAACAGAATGTCTGGCATAAGTGACATTGGTGACCTGTTTGTTTGCTCAAGGTCCTCTGCTTTAAGGCTAGATCCTTAAATCACCGGATAAGAATGGAGCCACCCACTGATCTGCAACCTCCAGCTAGGAATGGTAAATGACAAGGAACTGAGCCACTGACTTCTTGGAAAATTTGCTACAACAGCGAGAGTTGTATGACTAATACACACGTCCTCCCCATTTCGCAGGACTATGAGAAATGGCAGATATAAGTATGAGAAACAGCTTTGGGAGGTAAGAGGGGCCGTAAAAATTTGTCACCATTATTATTAATACAGGGAAAACAAGTGTAGAGTAGAATTTCTGACATACTGTCCATACTTAACATTTATTTATGGAATGAACAAATGAACATCTTGCAGGGGAAAAAAAAAGCCTGAACGGAAGAAATCCACACGATATGACGGCACTAGTAAAATATTTTTATGGGGAAAAAAATCTTTCATTCATTTGGATTCTCACAAGTTAAACAAAGCTTCTTGGGATGTACTTATTTCAAAATATTCTTGTTTTTATTTTAATTTTTTTTTCATCAAAGACAGGTTATAATACTCAACGTCATTTTGAAAAAGAAGAACCTAGCTTTAATCCTACTACACAAACCCAGATATTTCATTTTTTTTGGCCCATTCCTCCTGTCATATATATGAAGGCCTGTGCATAAATCTATTTTATCTTATTTTTAAACACATTTTATTTTATACACAGTAAGGCCAGCATTGCCTTGGTAATTATCACAAAGTGATATTAACAAAGAACCACCCCGCATTTCCAACAGCTTCTATTTAATTTTGATAGGGAGTTCCATTTTTATGAAAAAGTATAGCATGGAGTAAAGGTGATTTTCATAAGAAAATACACAGGGGTGTTAATTTTAACTATAATTCAGTTGATCAAGATTATAAATGCCATATTTTCTCCATTTTCTATTTGGCATCTATCTTGGGTTTTCATTTTCCCTCCTTCCCTCTTCCTTTACTTCTCCCGCTCTGAGCTTGTCTATTTTTCTTCTGATACAGGGTCTCCCAATGTAGACCAGGCTGGATGTAAACTTGCTATGCACTCTGAGTTGGCCTTGAATTAACCATCCTGTCTTAGTCTCCCAAGTCCTGATATTATAGATATGAGCCACGATGGCCAGCCCCAAATTTCCTTTTTAAAGCAGCATTAAGAACGCTATAAAGGTAGCCTCCCAACACTTGCTTGCAAAGGAGATACTTTCATGCCAATTTCAAATCCTAGATGCATGTTTGGAATGATTGTTATAGATGCAAGGAGTTAGAAGAGGAAACAGGAGGAGGACGTGAGAGGAAAAACTGGGAAGAATTTTAAGTATTTTTTCATCAGTCTCATTAACAAGTAAAATTATATTTAAGGTACAATATTTAAGGTATATATATATATATATACACACTATATAATGCACGTCATACCATGAAATTTGCAAGCAAATGGATGGAACTAGAAAAAAGAATCATCCTGAGTGAGGTAACCCAGACCCAGAAAGACCAATACAGTATGTACTCAGTCATAATTGGATATTAGCTGTAAATTAAAGAATAGCCAAGCTATAGACCACAGCTCCAGAGAAGCTAGGTAAAGGAGGAACCTAAGAGGGACATGTATGGATTGCCCTAGGAAGGGGAAATATATAAGATATCTGGGTAAACTGGGTGCAGGGGTGGGGGGAGAGGGAAGGGAATGGGAGATGAGACCATGAGGGAGCAGAAAGGGGGAGGGATGGAGAGGGAGGGCAACAAAAAAGATAATCGAGGGACCCATTATGGGGTTAGGGAGAAACCTGATGCTAGGGAGTTTCCTTGGAAACCACAAGGACGACCCCAGCTAAGACTCCTATCAAGAGTGGAGAGGGTGCCTGAACTGGCCTTCTCCTGTAATTAGATTGGTGAATATCCTAACTGTCATCATGAAAACTTCATCCAATAACTAATGGAAGCAAATGCAGAGGGTCTCGCACCTGGAGTCCAGTTGAAGAGAGGGAGGAGGGATTATATGAGCAGGGGTGGGTGCCAAGATCATGAAACCCATAGAGACAGTTGACCCGAGTTAGTGGGAGCTCATAGACTCTGGATTGATGGCTGGAGATCCTGCAGGGGCCCTCTGAATGTGGGTGACAGCTGTGTGACTTGGTCTGTTTGAGGGATCCTTGACAATGGGAGCAGACTTGATCCCTGGTGCATGAACTAGTGTTTTGGAGCTTTCTCTATGGTGGGATACCTTGTTCGGCCTTGATATAGGGGGGAAAGGGCTTGGTCCTGGCTCCACTTGATATGCCAGGCTTAGTTGACTCCCCATGGGCGGCCTTACTCTCTCTGGGCAGGAGGGGAGGCAAGGGGAACTGTGGTTGGTATATAAAATGAATAAAACTTTAAGATAAAAAGGAATATCAACTGAGCATATCTCCCTCAAATGCCACACGGGGTAACTGAAATATGACCTGAGGCCTTGAACTTAGCCTTGGTGGGAACAGAAGTTTACAAGTTTCTATCATGAATCTCAAAGCACATTCTACATCAGAGCTCTAACCTTCATAGAAGAAAGGACGACATATTTGCCAGCCTACCGCTCAGCACAGATCAGATGAGAGTCTAAGAGATAGACAAAGAAGCCACTGAAGACTAACGAAATTAAAATAAGATGAAAATAAATGTGGTTAGAAGAAAAAAATGCTTATGGCAATCAAGCTAACTAAAAGATCCATGGCTTCATGTAGCTGTGTGTGTCTATGTGTGCATGTGAATATGTACACTCGTTTACATTTAATGAATAAGTTTTTGGTTGTGAGCCTAGCCTTTAATGGCTGAGCCATCCCTCCAGGCCAAAGCATAAGTTTTTAAATAATCTTTAAGCCACAATCATCATCCAACTTTTATAGGGGACTAGAGAGCCCATCCTGGGCATCGAAACCAGTGGATGCTCAAATTCCACATCTAGCCTAGTGTACCATTTATACTATATAATCTATTCATATGTCTTCTCATAGACTTTAAACAATCCCTAGATTAGTTACAACATCGAAGATAGTGTAGATACTAGGTCAATATCGCCATGCTCTATTGTTTATCTGTGCTACAGATTCTGATGTCACAGAGAGCCAGCCATTTACATCGTAGACATCATTAACTTGTCATCAGGCCATACAGTTGGTCTCCAGATTATCTTAGAACTGAGAGTTCCCTATGACCTCCTCCACTCTCAGAACTTGGTTTACTGCCCTTGGTTCTAAGCCTGATTTTGAAATTACGTTCGGTTGAAATTGAACATCAATGATATAAAATTACTAGGACTCTCACTCTCTGGGGAGATGAATGTATTAATAAAACTGGTCTAGCAAGACTGAATAATTTGGAGGCAAAACCAAATCTGACTTACAGCAACGCAGCAGGGTGGCTTATTTTAGAAACATTTTGTCGTAGGTTTGCTGGGAAGGCTGAAATTGCATGGTTCCCCTGAATCCATGGGGGGCGGGGAGTGCATGGATTCAGCTGCTGAAGAATAACGTGAAATTAAAGACAGAATGAAATGTGTGCTCTTGTTTAATCACACCTGGTGCTTCAGTTTCTCAATTGCAGCTCCCTGTTACACTGCGTCAATCTGAACATACATGCACATGCACACACGCGCACACACACACACACACGCACACACACACACACTATTGGTAGAGGAGGGATTAATTCTGTACTGGCCACCAATCAATTGCAAAGATCTAAGATGCAGATGACAACCTGAGTTATCTCATAAATAACTTGTGAGAAATCAAGGACCTGTATTAAAAATAAAATTACCACAGCTGAGGTATAAGTGGTTAAATGCTAAGTCGGAAAAGAGGCCAAAATTCAGAGAATGGAGAACTCTGTGTGTGTGTGTGTGTGTGTGTGTGTGTGTGTGTGTGTGTGTGTGTGTGTGTGGTGTATGTGTGTTGTGTACACAGGTGCCCACATGCCACGGCCCATGCATAGAGGTCAAAGGACCACTCGCGGAATAGGTTTGTTCTTATTTTTCAATTTGTTTTGAGGCGGGGTCTCTCTACTCTTTCTGCCACTTTGCTATGTACTCCTGGCTAGCTGGCGAGCAAACCTTCTGATGATTTGCATGCATCTGTCTTCCACTTCACCGCTAGAATACTGGGATTACAGATGTGTGCACCCTCATCTGGCTTTTGCAAGACATGGGTTCTGGGGATTTTAACTCAGGTTGTGTGGCTTGTGAAGCAAGTGAGTTACCCACTGAGTCACCACCTTGACCATAGTGTATATATTTAAATACAAAGTGCATTTGCAGTCCTCTTGCTTTGGTAACTGAGTGCCTTATTTTGATTTAGAATCCTGGGATGATGAAAATACGAAGAAAGGAGAAAGAGAACCATTTCAAATGTCTTTGGGTATGTTTACTGCTGATGAATTTTAAAGTATATTCACCTGAATTTGTACACGTACTCGGTGTATATCACCCCCTTTCTTCCTTGTGTTGACTCTATGTCTAAGGAGCTGATACTTTACAGAACCTTGGGTCTAACTTTCATATCAGTTAAATTCTGTGAGGCCCTGTGTATGTTTCCCTGGCTTGTCAGGGGGAAGAAAATGACCTATAAATCACTTTCCATAAAAGACAGCAGAGGCCTCATCTACTGTCCAAATGGTTACCGTGGTTAAATGTTCCATTCTCTGGGGGGTGGAGAGGTGCTTTCTACGCAATCCCACTTAACAGCTGGAAACAACATCTTCGGTATAATTAGCCTCACCCAGCCAGGTTGGTGTCACATTTACAGGGAAGCAAATCAAAGATGAAAACAACTAGAAAATCGCTATTTTGGTTCCTTCCATAAAGTGGCCATGCACGTCTGTAAACATGGTCATGACTGATCCCAGCAGATGCAATGTTAGTCCAGAGATCTGAAGCCGAGTGCCCCAAGGAAGGAAATTATGCAGGGACTTCATGAATGGATTGCCCAGTGTTTTAATTGATGAAGGATTTTTTTTTCCCCAGAGCATTCCAAAAAGAGTTCCTATTACTAGAAATTCTCTGGTTTCTGTTTTGTTCTGAGATCCAGAGTATTGGCCATTTATATAGGACTTCATCATAGTGATTTATGATCCCTGGTCCTCTCTGCTGAGACCAGAGGCTTACTGAGGGCAGAAAACCAGATGTGGTCATCTCTGCCTTCTATTAGCAGGGTATAATTGATCCATGCCTTAGTTGGGGGAGTGCTTTATTCTGGGGCAAAATAACTGTCTTCAGTCTCCCACTGCATGGAGAATCAATCTCCCTGCTGTCAGGGGAAGCATGGAGAAATGACAGCAGAAAATCAAGGAAGATTCTCTCTCTCTCTTTTTTTTTTTTTTTTTTTTTTG
>NC_022029.1:1113713-1140916 GCF_000317375.1 Microtus ochrogaster | reverse complement strand
ACCAGGCTGGTCTCGAACTCACAGAGATCCACCTGCCTCTGCCTCCCGAGTGCTGGGATTAAAGGTGTGCGCCACCACCGCCCGGCTAAGGAAGATTCTCTTGAAATGAATTCTCTGATATTGAAAAAAATTACTGATGGGACCTTAGGACATGGCTCCTTCAGCAAAGTGCCTGTCTTACAAGCAGAAAGTCTGAGTTCCATCCCAAGCACCCACGTTTAAAAAGTTAACCCAGTGGCATTGGCACATGCTTATAATCCCAGTTTGGGAGAGGAAGGTATCCGCTGAACCTCAGGGTTCACTAGACTAAACACACATGCGTGTGGGTATGCACGTGTGTGGGGTGCCCACACACACATCCTGGCACGCAGAGCAATTGAACGACCCTGTCATAGTTATCTTAGTCAGGGTTACTATTGCTGTGATAACACACCATGACCAAAAGCAAGTTGAAGAACAATGGGTTTGTTTGGCTTTCTCTTCCACAGCACTGTTCAACATCAAAAAAAAGTCAGGACAAGAATTCAGAACAGATAACACAATGGCCATGACCATGGTTCCTTTTTTCTTTAGGTTCTGCAGAAACTTCCCCTTACCATAAAGATAAAACCACAATCCTGATTGTGGCTTTTCAGAGCTGTGTGCTGTGTTGTTCACTATCTGGGGCCACTGTCTGCTTCCTCGCCACACCTTCCTACTATTTCACTGAGCTGACCAAGTTATTCCCAGTTGCTATCTCTTCCTGCAGCCTGTATACTCTCTTGTGACGGCACTGTAAAGTTGTCTGGTGAGATACAAGGTTAAAGAATTGTGGAAAAAAATCAAGCAAAATTATGAGCCAGGGTCACATGAATGCAGAGAAGAAACATGTAGCCCCCATCACCGCCTGGACATGATCTAGGGCCACCATGACGGTAGAGCAGGGATAGTGAATGGCTACATTTAGCAAAACTTTTATGTGGTTTTCTTAAAAAACTTTTTATTATAAAATGTCACATATAAAGAGAAGTTATTAAAATCATGGTGTAAATATAATTCAATTACTAGAATAATGTAAAACCTTTAAGGGTACAATTGTTAAAAACCACTATTAAAACTAATATTACTACTAGAAATATCAATAAACCAAATGTCCACGAATGAGCTACTGGATGTAGAAGTGGCATGGAAGGTCTAGAGTGCCATTGTTTGACCCTCTCCCCACCCTGTCTGCAACAACCACTGTGCTATACCTTTACTCATAGTTTACCTGCTTAAAAATATTAAAACAAGGATGTTGCCTGTTATGAAATTTATGTTGACCATACTGACTGCCTTGCAAGATATAAACCTTCTGTTCAACTCTCTGTTTCATGTTTGTTTATATTGATGGATATGGCTAATTGGTATTTTGTTACACTATAAAGATATACCACTTAACCATATCATATATAGAGATTGGATATATTTCTATTTCTCTACTGTTAATGCCCTTTCAATGTGGAATGTTCATACATGGAGAGTGGTGATCTCTCTCTCTGTCTCTGTTTCCCTGTCTCTGTCTCTTTCTCTCTGTGCGTGCATGTTGTTGGGGTCAAATCTAGGCCTTTATGCATGTTACATATGTGCTCTACTACTGACTTATATTGATTTTTTGAGATAATATCTTGCTAAGCAGCTCAGGTTGGTCTTACTCTCAATCCTCCTGCCTCAGTATTCACGGTCCTTGAATTACTGCTTTAGGTCTACCATGCTAAGCTCTCTGGAGATAGTTCTCTAACCAAACTGTTACCAACGAGAAATTCTTGAAGAAATGCAAGTTACAGGCCTATTCTTAGTTAACCCACGGAAACAGAAGCTTCAGGTAAGACTAGATTTAGCTGCATTGGTCACACACAATAGTAGGCAAGGTGAAGTGGACGTGAAATATGGGGAGACAGGTCTTCAGGCAAAGAGCCATCTTTCTACACAGATGTAGCAGATGTTTAGAAAAATGCTCAAGCAAAGTTCTACTTCCAGGGCTCATGAACTTGGCTCCTAGCTATTCTCCTCAGGATACAGATTAGCAAAACTTTCTATGTCAATGTCAATGATCAGAAAGACCATAATTTAAGAATTCCTGGCAATTCAGGAAGTCACCTTGCTCACTCCTGAAGAGTTAGCTATCACACACACACACACACACACACACACACACACACACACACACACACAAAAAGGGGAAATACATACATTTGAAAGAAGAGGATAATATACTTTAAAAAAGATTTAGCACAAGGCAAGAATGTACCTTCTTTGTATTCTGAAAGTTGTTGTTCAAAATGCAAATATTCAGAAAGATAAGTAATGAGACCATATATCAAAAGAAAAGGGAATCTTATTAGAAGAACACAACTGGCAAATAATTCCATTGTCGAATCTAAGCTGTCATGCAGCCTGCACAGAGGAAAATCACCCCTGAATTGAATTTTCTAGAATACTGAGGCGGAACAACTCTTCTCCAGTCTGTAAGCACCAGAGCTATGAAGTGGGAGACATGCTAACGTATTACACTTGGGGTAACATGGGAAGTTTTGATGCACTGGGCCTTTGTGAGGTGAGAAATCTGTGTTTACAAAGACTCCTCGAGAGATTTTTGAAACTCAACTTTATTTAGAAGTTATCAAGATGAGCCTAACGTGAGCTAACCACTCAGAGCCCACATGAAGGCAAGGATGAAATCAGGGAAGAAGGGAGATGGGTAGGAGCGTAGCACAAGTGTAATGGAGGTTGGGATGTCATCAGAACCCTTGTGGGCAGAAGCGATGCCAACAGGAAAGAGAAAGAAACTTTCCTCTAATGGAAAAACGACTGGGAAAAGGTATGGCTATTGTTTGGACTTTGTGGGAACCGAGAGCCATTCAGAGAAAGCAACATAAAGCCTAAAGGAAGACATTTCCCAAAGTCTGAGGGAAAGAAACAAATCTCCTACAAGGGAAAAGATGCAAATCCCTAAGATGGAATTTGTGCATGTGGTTTTAAGAGAAGACAGATATTTTATGATTCCAGGCAAAAAGGGAGAAACAAAGAAAATAAAGTTATTAAAAGAGCAAATGTAAACTAAGAATATAGAATAACTGATTAGTTACCTTTAGAAATACTCATATTTATGGAAGTCTAAAATTATATACATGAAATGTTAACATTTGTCAACATTTATCTCATGAGTCAAATCAACAACAACAAAAACCTTTTAAGGTTTTAGTTTATACAATCATAACTTTCAAGATAACAATCAAAATTTCAAGATAATGATTATGCTATATGTATGCAACTGAAAATAAAACAGAGACCTGAAATTCCTCTTCGTTCCTCTGAGTGGAGATAACCATGAAACCATTCATTAAAAGTAGAAGTGACCATCATTGTATCAGGGCTGAGGCCGACATTGGCTGTGATTATTTAATGCGTTTCACCAATTTGACTCCTTGCCCAGAACAAGATGCCCAGGTGCTCCTCATTTTTGCAGTCACAACACCAAATTAGTCTTCATCCTTCTGCTCTCCCCTACTTTTCTCAGCATGAAGGCTGCAGTTAGGAAGGTGTGTGTGTGTGTGAGAGAGAGGGGGGGGGAGCGCGCTTGGCTTATGGCCACACGGTCTATCTAGGTCCCCTGTCACAGTGTTGCTCTCCGTAGGGCTGTGAGGACTTGCTGGAAATGTTCCAATATTTTAGCAGCACCTTGGACTTTTTCCTACACTTTATTCTCATAATTGTCGCCATCACAAATGCAGATCTCCACCGACAGTAAGCAAGTCAGTTCTTGAATCTTGCTGCCATCCCTGACATACTTTGCTTGTTCAGGCTCAGATGTGGAGCCCCAAGTCCTGACCTCTGAATCTCGCCTGTTGTAAGGGAAGCTCAGGGTCTCTTGAAGCTCTTATATATCTTTTGTGTTACTGTGACTGTTTAGTAATCTCTCTCCCAATGAAATGTGTGTCCCAAGAAGAACAGAGGAATTTTGGTATTAGAGAGTATATGGTATTTCCCTTTCGGCATTAGTTTGGGGTCTGAAAAGCACAGTTAGTTTCTTTGTGGAGGGCTCCTCTAGGCTGATTCATCTTTCTTTGCTAATATCTTGTTTCATAGGGAGTAAGCATCAGAGGCAGCCTGTTCCCAGAACATCTGAGCTTCAGAGTCACTGTCACCCTGTGTATAGTTGAGATTTTGATGCGACAAGACAAACTGGCAAAGGCTCAGTGAGAAGTTGGCCGTGCTCTCTGCTTGATCTTCATTGCAGATCCATGGAACTTGTGTTTCTTTTCATCTACATACAAGAATCCTCACAACTCCCTGTATATGCGATGATGCTAAACTCATACACCTTTATGTCTTGTGGCCCCAAGAGTATCACTTCTGAAAGAGAGTGCATGCCCATGAATGCCTTGTGTTGACACTGAATATTCCCAAGCTAAGAAATCATCTCAAACAGTACCTTATAGAAGATGAATGAAATTTTATGGGTCAAGAGCACTTTTCTGTTTTCAAGAAAGTTCAAGGGAATGAATTTTAAAGAGAGCAGGACTTGCTTTATAAAAAAGAGAGCACTCGCCGGGCGGTGGTGGCGCACGCCCTTAATCCCAGCACTCGGGAGGCAGAGGCAGGCGGATCTCTGTGAGTTCGAGACCAGCCTGGTCTACAGAGCTAGTTCCAGGACAGGCTCCAAAACCACAGAGAAACCCTGTCTCGAAAAACCCAAAAAAAAAAAAAAAAAAAGAGAGAGAGCACTTGTCACCAGGAACTGAAGAGACACTAAAGAATCATCACTCTGTCCTCCACCCGTCCCCAGTCTCCTCTCTGATCTCTGCTGTGTCCTCCCATCTCCCTGTATGTATTGACCTAACAGACCAGAGTGCCATGCATCTGGTGTGTTTGTTAAAATTTTAAGGGTGTGCTTTACAAATGAATAAACACCTTTCCGGATGTAGTCCAGGTAACTAAAGAATGCTAAGAGGGGGAGAAAGTTTCCTCCAAGGAAGAGCACGCCATTTGGTTATCTAATACCTAGTGGTCAGCCTTGAAAACATACATACAACTAACATTATACAGACTGAATAGTTTATAGTCTTTATACACCCCCCACATACATGTGGTAACAATCAATGTAAGAATGGGCATATGAGAGTGTTTGAAGGGAGGTAGGGGAAGAGAGAAATGATCCAGTTATATTATAATCTCAAAAAAAAGAGTATCCCAAACATTGCATCTTTTATAAGACACTTCCTGATTACTTTACCCACATACAGAATTTCAGTACCATAGCAGAAGCTTCCAGAACTTATGTAATATTACCACCCATCTGATTAAATATTTCCATTTATGTATTTATTTAACAAACAGTTGCTGAATATCAGGCATGCTCCAGTGAGCGATCTGAGGACATGATTTATCCCTTGCCCTAGACCTCAGTGCTGCACTTGGCAGAAGCTACACATATTTTACATCTTTGTTGCAAAAAAAAAAAAAGAGGCAAGATGGATCCCTGAATTTTGATAGTTAGCAACGAAGAAGCTCATTGATAGCAGAGTGTGAGAGCCTCAATTGACTAACTTTTTCACCTCATGAAGCACTTTTCAAATTCCTGAGTCTTGGAAGAATATTTCATGGCAACTCATGGGTCAGAAATTTTTTTGCCATGGTGAAGACACAACCACCAGCAAGCATGAGGCATTTCTCAGACATCACCACAGCACACAACTATGATCTCTAGGTGCTTCACTTTCTGGCAATACTCCTGTGATACAAGCTAGTGCCCATAAACCTAGGCTTCCCCTTCCCTTCCACCTGTATGTGGGACTCCTTGTAGGTCTCTGTCAACAACACGTTTCCCTGCCACCTTAATAATGAAAAAAAAATGAAAGCAATCATCTTCCTTCATAATTAAGTGCTTTGGCCACGAAGCTCTTTGGTCCTATGCCCCAACGATGTCAAATGGAATCTGACATAGGCAGTAACTATTAACTCTGATGATCTAGTGTGACATACTCAAGGTTTTCTCCTTTTATCTTGCCATTCCCATAGCAAGCCAGCTTCCCTTTGAAGTGTGTGCCAATTCTTTTCCAGTTATGCCACACTGTCTGTTACTCAGGAAATGACCAAACATTGGGCAGTCTCCCTCCACAGTTAATGTTGACATACACTAGGACTGTAATAGGACGTTGTCAGGTATCAAAGGAGCAGGGGAGTGACATGTTTTAAGGGTCTTCTCCGATTATTTGTACTCCTTAAAATCATCCCATGTCACTAAGAAGCCTGTTGCTTATTCCCATGCTATAAAGTAGTTGAATAAGATTTAGCAAGACCACTAGCTTACTAAATGTTTCATGGTCAGAGTGACAACATAGATACAAGAACCAGCTCTGAGAAGCTCTGAAGTCACACCAAAAATCCCCTTCTGGAAAAGGGCAATTAAACATCCAGCTGGGTTAATAAAGAAATCTGCACAGTGCCCTTTGCTTGGAGGGTTACAAACAGGCACATCATGATTCTATGATAGGTTATGCTTGGATTTACCTGAAGTCAGGAGCATGGACCACGGAGCCTTTCTAAGATTTTTCTGGGTCTATGATTTTTATCATGATAGAACCATTTTTTTTCTGGGCTAAAGGGAAAGAAGGCCTTATGCTTCAGGGATTTTATCCATGTTAGCTCCTTTTGAAAATTTTGGCACCGTTGATTAGGGGACAGGATTATGCAACCAAGCAGGTCTCTGGTAATTGCTGCTTTGGGCCCAGTAATCCATGTTACTCAGAAGCTACGCTTCTGTGCATCGCTGTCCTTGTACGTGTTCTGAGTCCCAGGGCATTGATGGATGCAGACTTCTTGGAAACAGGCATGACTCCTTTAATTCTTTAATTGCATTAATCTTTTTAGTCACTTCCAACTTTAATTCACTTAATGTAGCACCTCCCATAAAGATAGAAGTGGAGGGCCATGAGAGTCTAGAATTGTAAGTGTACTAAAATCAGCCAGGATGGCATGCGACTCAGGAAAATCTTTATAACAGCTAAGAGCCATGGTAGTTAACCCAAAGTTCAAAGAAAGACTGTAAAACTTAAAAGAACCGAAACAAAATTAGTAAAGCAAGTTACGTTTTTGTGAGTTTAATGTTGTTCTTCTAATTTTTTTTTTAAATGCAGGGTCTCACTCTAGCCCAGAATGGCCTCAAATTTGTTGCCTTCTTCCTGCTTTAGCCTGCCAACTGCTAGGTAGGAGCCATCATGCTGGTGTCTTTAATTTTTTCTCTGAAAGTAGATCTCTTTAGGCAGAATCAGAAGGGAAATGGTGCCACATAATTCTAAAATTTAGAATGATAGCTTTTCCTAACTTTCAAAACCTTTAATTTTTATAATTTATGTAATTACTAACACAGTGAATTTGGTTCCTTTGCATCCTTATGTTGAATGACATGAAACTACTCCTTAAAGAAGAACGTGTGTCTTAATAAAGACTTTTTTTTTTCTTTTTAAGATGCTATTGCTGATAAACACCCATGTTGTGAGGCAGAGAGAAAACAGGGGCCTTTGTGGTCTTGGACCTTTCTTAAGGAGTTTCTATAGGCAAGAACTCAGAATGTAAGGGACAAAGGCAGCAAACTGGCTACTGTGGAAGTATTCCACCAGATTCTTCTTTGCAGTGTCACTTCTACCCACAGAGTTCAACCTCTTCAGGCACACTGCTTGGCCAGCTATGGACTAGACAGGGACGTTGTCTTTGCCCAACAATGGTCAGAACCCCCCCCCCTTGCATAATTCAACACACACAAAAAGAAATTGCTCAAAATCTAACTAGATTTTAGTCAACACTATATGTGGGTCATATAAACATATGACTTATTGACACAGTGCCTTAGATTTTTATTGCTGTGAAGAGACACCATGGCCGTGGCAACTCTTACAAGGAAAACATTTAATTGAGGGGCTCACTTACAGTCCATTATCATGATGAGGAGCATGGAAGAGTGCAGGCAGACGTGGTGCTAGAGGAGCTGAGTCTTGTATCTTTCAGACAACGGGAAGTTGACTGATAGTAACAATGAGGGATGCTTGAGCAAAAGATACCTCAAAACTCATGCCCACAGTGACACACTTCCTTCAATAATGCCACATCTCCTAACAGTGCCATTCCCTTTGAGGTCACTTTCTTTCAAACCACCACATGTGGGTACTTTAGTTAGATGAATACTTGAAAAGACCTAGACACCATTCACCTACAAGACTAAACAAAAGTATCATTCTCTTTGTCTGACTTTAAAAAACCAAAAGTATAAAGAAAGGGGCTAAAGATGTATAAACTTAAAATACACTTGCTATGGAAAAAAAGCTAATTCTTTGAAGACCATGGAAGAAGATGGCTGACTAAAACCTGGGTTTCTACATATTTCTCTTGTTCAGTTGATTATTTATGGACTATTTTGTGACAACTAAACATATAAATATAATATTTAATAATCAAATCCAGGTAGTGAACATTACCACCTCCTTAAATATTTGAAAAAAATCTAAATCTGATAAACATGTACTTGTTTATATTTATGGGATACAGTATAGTCTTCAATACATGTGGGTGATAGGTCCTGATCACACCATGGTTAAACACATTCCCATTTCCTTATCATTAGCATACCTGATATCCTCTCCTATGGTTCTTCATACAATAGAGCATGGGTTTCCCTGAATTATAGTCACCTGAGATGAGCTGAAGAATACAAGAGAGTTGTTCCTGTTCATTAATTCTGCTTGGGAGCCCATTAGCAAACATTTCCCTATTGCCCTCCTCCACACCATGACTAGCTCCTAGTGGTCACAATAATCCATTCAGGTTAATTTAAAAATTCTCACCTCTGGTTTTAGGAAGCAAAACAAAACCCTGGTATCTGCCTCAGATCTTTCTCCTTGAGCTGCAGCTTAGGGAGCAGGGTCCCCTCAGTAGCCACGATACTGCTTCTGCAGTCAGTGCAGGTGCAGCCTGATGGAACGATGTGTCAGTGGATTTGTTCTTGGTTTCCTGATGGCTCCCTGAGGGTGATTCTGAGTAATTGGACCCAGGTTCCTGCAGCTCTGGTGGGGCATGCTTCCCTTGCATCTTCTCAGTCAGTCCAGTAAGCATAGAGAGGCTACTTCTGCAGGATAAGTGGGAAGCCTCCTCTCCCTTTCCAGGCTCCTCCAAGGTACATTTTCACATATCTTGCTGTTTCATTTGTATGTCGGTATGAATAGCAGCTAGACATAGATGAAATGGTGTTTCTATAATAAAAGAATGTACTACCCAGGAGGCATGACCAGTATTTAATTTGCTTCTTGTGTTCAATAGACTGTGAGCTCCTCAAGGGCAAGGATCATATCTCATTTGTCTTTGTAACTGTGGTGACTAACACATACTCATTTGTTCATTCATTTATTCAACAAATATTTACCGAGAGCTGGAGGAGACAAGTAAGGTACAGGGTGCAGTAAAGAACTGGATGTTTCATTTGTCCCCCAGACCGGGTCACCATGGCATAGATTTCTAATGCATTGTAAGAAACACCGATAGACACTCAGAATTCATAGTACAAAAGCCGAGCTCTCATATTCACAGAGTCATCAAAGCCAAAGATGAGTAGGACCTGCTCTCATAGATAAGGAAACCAGCTCTCACAGCTGACCTGTCCTCGGCCATGTGCTCCCTTTAACGTGAGCAAGGTGGTCCATTGAAGATAAAGCACTCCACATAGAAATTGTTGTTGCTTTCAGTTACGTCTCCTGCCCTCATAACTTAATTTGCTTTTTATCACATCCAAGTATCTCTCAATGTCTACAGGCAGTTGGCTTTCAGGATCCCTCGTGGATACCAAAAGCCACATATGTGAAAGTATCAGATAAAAGTGGTGTAATATTTACATATAAACTACATACATCTGTCCATATATTTCAAACTATATTTGCATTCCTTATAATACCCAATGTGTATAAATATTATGAAAATAGTTGTTATAGGTTCTGTTTGGGAATAAGGAAAACTTGTACATGTTCTTGTACATGTTCAGTAAACATACAATTATTTTTCTAAATACTTTCAATTGGAAGTTGGTTGAATCTACAGAGTCTTTGGATATATAACTATATAACTCTGGAGATATATATATATATATATATAATATTTAATTCCCCAAATATTATATAGTTCAAAGGTTTCCACATAATTGGTTTTATAAAACTAAGAACAGAAATCTCATTAGGTTCTAGAATGTAAAACAAAACAAAACTGAGGGTAAAATAAGTTTCAGAAAAGAGAAATCTAGAAACAGCCTCTTGTTGTGGTTATTGAGTCTATTTTTATCTTAAAGCACTGATTTAATTTTGTTTATGCTTGTATGGATTAGCTATTGGTAAAGGGCTCAGTTGGACGGTCCATCAGAAGACCTACTCCCAAGAAGACACCTCCATTTGTATGTCTAGAGGGTTGGTACTCCTTGACTATTCTGCCTTTTTCACATGGTGTCTCTCTCTAGGGCCTCTTACTGTAGGTTGACTTTACAGTAGTATAGTAATCACAGACTCATCTCGTGTATTCAAAAAGTTATAAATTCAGCAGTTCTGGTGTCTCAGGGCTTAGGTCCAGACAGTGGCCCAGTTATCACTTTCACCATATCTTATAAATCATATCGGTCAGCAAGCCTTTCCAGATTCTAGAGGAAGGTTCAGACTTTTTCTCTTAATGGGAGGAATGTGAGAGGATTTGGCATTCATCTCTGATGTTCTGTAGCCAAATAAGACAGCAGACTCCATATACCAGATGTCTGGACTGTGCCTCATGATAGCAAATGTGCCATCACAGTGTGCTATAAGCTGGGTGGCTTAAGTGGTATATACTCTTTTTCTTACATTTTAGAGAGTCATGGTCCAAAATTAGTGACAATGTTACTGAATTCTGGTGAGGACTCCATTTAGGAGTGCATGTATACATACAGGCTGACTGTATGTGTACATGGTAGAAAGATCATGAAGAACCTATTTAGGTCCCTGTTAAATGGTACTAATACTATTGATGAAAAGCCATCCTCAGGATATCATTAGTGTCTCAACATATCAATTAGTGGAAAAATGGATATGCAGAGTACAAATAGGGCAAGTATGAAAATATTTATAATTTTAATACAGAGGATAGAAGTTTATAATTTCAAAAGTTAAAAGCTTCTAAATCTTGGCCGGGCAGTGGTGGCGCATGCCTTTAATCCCAGCACTCGGGAGGCAGAGGCAGGCGGATCTCTGTGAGTTTGAGGCCAGCCTGGTCTACAAGAGCTAGTTCCAGGACAGGAACCAAAAAGCTACGGAGAAACCCTGTTTCGAAAATCAAACAACAACAACAACAACAACAACAACAACAACAACAACAAACTTCTAAATCTTACATCTTGGCAATGATGTATACTCTCTGAGTGCTGGAGATGTTTATGTATAGACACTGACCATGTCCACCAATGTCTATTTTCTCCTGGAAGCTCAACACCAAATTCCCACAAAAGAGTTGGAAGAAAATACTGACATCTATTTGAAAATATTTTTCCCTTCACTGAAAATAAAGATCGTAAGATCTTGTCATCATGTTTGACAAGAAAATTTTATTGAAAATACACCAAGAGTAAATGAGCAATCTTCCTCTATAACACTATCATGATCCCCAAGAGGAAATGGGATGCTTCTTATTTTGAGTATTGCCTTCTCCTATGCCTATTCTGGCCAAATCACAGCTTGATAAAAACAAAACAAACAAAACAAAACTTTCCTGTCAAATTTGACTGAGACCTAGGAATACAAGACAATGACAGAAGCACTGGCTTAATAAGCCAGTGGAAAGAACAACCCAGGCCTCAATCGTGGATATAAGAAGCCTCAAATCTATATTAGCAGTTTTTAAACTCAAGAGACAGAGTCACATCCAGGCTCAGAACAATTAGGAAATAGTTTAAAACTCTGTAATTTGAATTAATAATGATAGGTGATTCTAAAGTAGGTAGTCCATGAAATACAGTACTCATATGTGGGAAGTGTATGATGTGGTGAATATTTCATAAAAATCCATGTTAAAAGCTTGTTCATAGAGTGGAACTATTAGAATGTGGTTGGCCCTTTGGGGAGGTAGGGTATAGATAATGGCTGTGCCTTTGGTCCTTGATATGGGATTCCCCTCTGTATGCTGTGAATACCATACTGTCTTGGGCCTTCGCAGGGCAGAATATAGGTAGGTGTGGAAAACTAAACTGAATTCTGGGAGAAAGAAGGCCGAGTCAAGGAGAAGTCAGAGACAGATGCTGGATGGAAACTTGCCGGTAAGCCATGGCCACGTGGCAATAAACAGATGAATAGAAATGGGTTAAATTAAGATGTAAGAGCTATCCAACAAGAAGCTAGAGCTAATAGGCCAATTAGTGATTTAATTAATACAGTTTCTGTGTGGTTACTTCAGGGCTGAGCAGCCAGGAACAAGTAAGCAGGCTTCTACTACAGGTCCCTAGCAGTGTGTACCCAAAGGAGACAGTTGGGAATCTGCCTCATTTTCTCTTTCTTTGCTTTCTGGCTTGTGATGTGACCAGCTGTTTTGACATGTGCTCCTCCTATTCTAACAATGCCACCATCATCACTGACTAGCCATTGGGATGCCTGATCTTTCATTTGAATCTTCCGACTAAGCTTAAAAGCCCATTTCATTTTATACATTAATTACTTCAGTTATTTTATCATGATAGCATGCAGCTGGCCAATAAAAATAGGTTTTTCAGAAAGAGAGTGAAACTGAGCACAGACAGTAAGGATGCTGGCTCTTTTCCTGAACTGGTATTGGTGGGTTATAATAGAAACAAGAGAGGATCATGAATGGTGGATGCCACTTCCCTGACTTAGCATGGAGAGGTGGACTTTCTACTCCTGATGCTGCAAGAATTAGTTAAGTGAGGTCATTAACTCATTTTCCCTGTTAAAGTCTGTTTCCTCCTCTTTAAGATAAGGAAGGTTGAGTTGGGCTTTAACAATGGCAAGAACAATTCCTTGCCTCCTGTGTCTGAAACAGACCCCCTCATCTCTCAGGGCACTAAACTTTCCACTAAACTCTGCGCTCACAGTCTTCTGCAACTGAGCCATTTTCAACAGAAGGCAGTCAGCAAAGGGACCAAAATCAACTCTTCTGTGTTGTTGGAGAATGTTCATGGTCTCTTCTCTTCCTGCCTTTGCAGCTATGTTATGTATATAAGCATGAACAGGTATAAGCATGTCATGTAGTTTGAGAGAAGGGGAAATAATTTTAGGGTAGGAGTTGTTCAGAAATAACAATATGGAATCAGGAGGGAAGGAATGCTAAAGTATCTCTAGACAGTCTCAAGTCTACCTTGGTTACTATGGTGATGGACACCTTTGTGTAATTGCCACTAGGGGCATTTGGCAGCAGGGCTAGGACCGGGATTAGAATGAGCATTATTTTGGGTGTGCACCTGTATGAACTATAGAAAACCTCTTTACTTTTTATGACAGGTACCTCTACTGATTCACCTAAGACCCAGCCCTAAAAGTATTAGGACAAATGCAATTGCAAGACTGCTGTGAATTTATTACTCCCCTGAAGACCCTTTGGGCACAGTGGGAGTAGCCTGTATTAGGAGAAATGCATATGTAAAAGAATGGGCTAGTCTTTGACTTACTGAAGGGCATTTGCTGTATAGGGAAAAGGTTCTAGATAGTCTTTGATTAGTTATGCAACTTTGGTCAAATTTTCTAATGTCCTCATGTCTCAGCTTTTCCATCTGGAAAATGACAATAAGAACCTCTTTGGAGGGAGGGTGTAGAGTCGAGAATGTATATGCCACTTGGCACACACTAAGGGGACATTACAAAGAAATTCCTTTCTTCTAAAGTCTATTCTGTATCTGGTGGCTGCCAGGAAATGAAGCAAACTTTGAGCAGCAGCATTAAAGCCAGAGCTGGATGTGGAAATCCATGTCCCCGCGCAGAGGAAGCCTGGCGAGTCTTTACATGCACTGTCGACTTTGTGAGTCAAACTCCATTCTTTGAGCTCCTCCCATCCGGCTCAGGTCAGACATTATGGGGGAAGGCTGACAGTACAATGCTGGGATCTTCCCACCAGGACCAGTCTCCCAGTGTTACCCCAAGACCTAAATTCCTGGAAAAACAAAAGCTGACTCAGTTGAGAACTATGGCTACCATTCTCTGATGTGACAAGGATATGCTTGCCCCAGTATTGGGTATTTTATTAGATCTGTCTAAGTCAGTCTTCCTAACATTGGTGAGAGGTTGACGTGAGTAGTCCAAGCTTATAGACAAGGAAATGGAGGCTAAGGCTAGTGAACTGGAGAGAAGGGACACATTTTGGATTTCTAAGTGACTTGCTTGTCTTTATTTACTACTGGTCATTTAGGACTTTTCCTCTCCTCAGGGAATTTGACACAAATGGATGAATAATCAGTTAACTAATATGAGGCCATAATGAGTATAACATTATGTACCACAGACAAACTAGACAACAAGTTCCTTTGGTTAATCCTTTCTTGTATTACTTTTGCTGAGTAAAATGAATGTGTTTAGTAGAAGTTTATTCATTTCGTGTTGGATGCATAATTAAATAGCATGGTAAGTGGCCAGGCATATCCACAGAGATATCAGTAGGAATCCGAAGATCAGGAAGGTGTTAAGGACATAAAGGAGAACGGCAGATTCATTGAGCCCAGAACAAAGGATTTCAATGGAGAGGTCAAAGAAAACAAAGTTGAAGAAACAAAAAACGTGGGAGGCAAGATGCAACATGAGCATGGGTATAGAGACATCAAGAATTATCAGCCCAACTAGTCAGTTAGGCAAGGTACAGACATTCGATTGCTCAAGACCCATTATCAGGACATGGGCCAACAGGGTCGCTAAAAACAGGTCAAAAGAAAACAGAGTAGTCTGGTCTAGACATCCAATAAGGACGCAAAGGAAGTGGCTTAAGTCATAGGAAGCACAGTGTTGCACCAGGGGTGAAGGATATGCAAATATAACTTGGCGGGACAAAGAAAAACAAAAGAGGAGGACAAGTCAGCCGAGAAGAATGTGGAAGGGTAGAAGTACCAGGAAAGGTGCTTGGAGCAGCACATGCTGGGACTAATCGCTGTTTCTTCTTGGCTTTTTTTATGCACGGGGCAACTTGATTGCTCCCAAGAGACCCTGACACAGCTGTATATGCCATCAAGTGAATTCAGGAAGACATGAGACCAAAGAGGCATGGAGTTTCTTTAACGAGATTTTTTTCTGATTAGATTTATCAACAGATTATAAACATATTATTTTAATACATTTCATATAATTAATAATGTGTATATAAAATTATATGCTTATAATTGAGAATAAAGAGTTAAGTATAGGAGATCTTGTTTTTCTCCTTCCTAGGCGGATCCATGTATTTCTCTCTCAGGGTTTTCTTCATTGTCTAGGTTCTCTGGGGTTGTGGATTATAAGTGGTTATTCTTTGCTTTATGTCTAAAAGCCACCTATGAGTTAGTACATATATAAGACAAGATCTCCTGAGTAAATTGGGAGCATGGGGGGCAGGGGGAAGGGTGAAAGGGAGAGGGGAGGAAGGAAAGAGAGTGGGGGGAAATGTAGAGCTCAATTAAAAACAATAAGGTACATAGAAAAGAAGAGTTAAGTCTAAAAATGGAAGTATATAAAGATGATTATAATCTTGAAGCAGTTGGTCTTATCTTTATCTTTTCCATCCCATTATTCCTACAGGACAGTAAAATTAATACAGTTGGTGTTGGCCTGCCAGTATGGATTTACTCTATGCATTTGAGCCAGGTAAGAAAGTTGTTAGTTGGAGATGAACTAACATCTTTCTCAAAATGTTTGGAGCAGAGGTGTGGGGCGGCATCTGCTTGTACCTGAAGAACTGAACAGCTCATCATCACTATTTCACACAGTGCAATGGTGTAAAATCTCAGAGTTCCGTGAGATGCGAAAAGATGCCTGTGTGAAGAAGGACTTTTGGAATCCTGAGGAACGCTCACAGACTTGGTGATTCACGAGGTTGGCTCACAGGATTCTGCAAAGTTTTTGACTCATAGCAAAGACTTATTCCAACAAAACAAAAACAGAAAATGAAAAAACAAAAACATATATGGTGTGGAATCTGAGCAGCCTCCGTCTTCAAGAGTCTTTTAGCAGTAGAGTCTAATAGAATGAGCCCAGCAAAAATGTGTGATAAAACATACCAAGTTACTACTATAGATGTTCATTAGAAACTTAGTAACTAAATATTGTGTTTGAACTAGGCACTGACATATTGCCTGCCTGATGTGATGCAACATTGCAGGCTCCCCGAAGAAAGCTGCAATTTAGCATAGGAGGTGTGTGTGTGTGCGTGTGTGTGTGTGTGTGTGTGTGTGTGTGCATGCCTGTGCATGCACATGCTGTTTTAACATCATGAGCCCCTGGCTAGGGAGTGGAAGAAACTCTCCTGAGATCCAAGTTCCCAGATGCTAGAGAGGGCCAGTCCAGCAATAAAAATAGCCTAAGGGAAGCATCCCAGTTCCATAGTGTTAGCTTTTCCTGCTTGATATTCTAATAGGAAATAGTGGGGGCTGGGTGGGAAAATCTATGGCTACTTTAGGGGGGTTTAATATACAACAGGATATTTAAGGCTTAGAGAAATTCAGTAGAAAAGACTTTTAGTTTTTAATCAATGTTTTGTCAACTAGTTCACCCATGGTCATTTATTTTTAAAAACTACTTAGTGCAGTCTGTTAGATATTAGCACAATTTGGCAAATCCCAGACACGATGTATGAACTTCTATTACTTCTCTGTCCTCAGCTTTTGCCTTTCATTAAACACACTAACAATAATAGCCAGTACTTATGTAGCTCTCCCCGTGTGTAAAGAGGTTTTTATACAACTCATTGACTCAAACAGGAGGTTGGTCTGGGCAACCTGCAAAAAAAGGCAACATGGCAGAGCAAGAGCTGAAGAGTACAGGCCCTGCCTCGGCATGGCATGGCTGAGTTCCTTCTTTTCCAGCCCTGACAGTGATCGGGGATTTGACAAGTTTCTCAACTCTGGTGGACTTACATTTCCCTACTTATAAAACAATTAGAACACAATACACAGTCCAGGCTATTAACATACTTTATAATTTTAGAAAAGTGAACAGAGAGGGTTATAAAGCCCTTGCCATTCAACTCTGAGGACTAGTAATCCTATAGCATCTACATAAAAGTTGGACAGTTGTGGCATCCCACTTAATGCCAGCACTGGAGAGGCAGAGACAGAGTACCCCCTAAGCAAATTGGGTAGATAGATTAGCTGTATTGCTGAACTCTGGGCTCAGTAAGAGACAGTGCCTCAATAAAGGGGAAAGTGCCTGAAGAGGACACTTGGGCATTATCCCCTGGCCTTCACACACATATACTCATATGCATACATCACACACACATTTACCACACACACACGTGCACACACACATGCATGTGCATGCACATTCACGCACATGTGAGTTAAGTTATTTGCATTTCATGTCAAGAATACATGATGCATTTTTCTGTGCCATCAATCATGGGAAGGCATAGAAAACAAACCATTGTGGCTTCAGAGACCCTGGATGGAAAGGTTTGTCAGAGAAGGGTGGCCCTGAGGAGTGCCAGGTCGAATTGGCAGCAGGTCTAAGGAAGATCGGACACTCAAAGCCAGTAAAAACCAGGAACCAACTCCAGGATATAAACAGGCTGTCACAGGCCAAGAGGCACCATTAATTTCCTGGGCATCTAGGATTGAGGCCAAGAACAGAAGTGATCTGCTTTAGACTGTAAACAGAGCAAGACTCTAAACAGCCTTCAGTTAAACCCGGCAATGTTATCCATATGCTTGAGAAAGGCACCTCATAAGAAAATCCCCTACGAATCAAGTCTCATGCAGATTTACATGGTGGAGAAAAGAGCAGGGAAAGATGCCAAATTGAAAAACGACAAGCTGCCACCAGGAAAAAGCCAATTCTTAATATGCATTGGCGCTTTGGCTTTATCCCTTCTCAGGTTAACTCCAGCTGAAGAATGTTCTAGATAACCGAACAATCCTTCATTAAGATACATTAAGAGGCAGCTGTGCCGTCTTGGAAGAGAAGAACAGTAGTTATTTTGTAGCGTGTAGTACGGGTGGGTGTGAAAATAAGGAAGAGCCCTTGGGACACAAGGCACAGGGCACAGGGCATGATAAAAGTGACTAGAACTAAGCATTTCAAAAGGGCTTTGTAGAGAACTTAGTTTACTGTCTCCTGTACAACCCTAGATTTTCTTAAGGTCATAACCATTCTTGGGTGCTTCTTCACAGCTGTTTTACTAAGTTCCACCTGGAAACAGGATCTAGAATATTCTCTATATTGTCACAGTGCTTGCCCTTTTATCTTTAATGAGTAGTTAGCTGGGTGTATCATGCACAATATCCACTTAGTAACTGTGAGAATAAGGTCAGGGCTTTTCTTTGGGATTCTACCTTAAGTAGCCAGTGCTCGTCACGTATCTAGCAACATTAGACATAGCAATCCCTACCCTGTTCCGTTACATATATAGTACTTTGGAGTAAGAGATACTGTTGAAGGGCCCTTCTTTCCCCTGAGTATAGTTTCAGCACATTAACATTATCAACTTCTCCTAAACTGAGCAACTGAAGTGGAACTATTTGTTCTGTGCTTTCCAAGGGCAGGGAAAGGAAACTTCCCAAGGTCACTTAACTGGGAAGTGGTGGGGCCTCTTCCCCTGTTGTCTGAATCATGATACACACCGTGCTATGCTGTGGTGTGTCATAGCTTACCCATTCTCCAGTGTATGCCAGCGCTAACCTGTGGTGAAGGAGCGTTCCCTTTCCTGTCCTTCACAGAATCAACAGAACAAGCAAAAACACAGCTTAAATTTGAAATAAATGAAGCCAAGTGTTATGTGGCTAGAGAGGTCTGGAGTCACAGCCTTCTTTCTCTAATACATTTCTAACTGTGTGACCTCGATCCTCATAGCTCAGACTCTTAGGTCCTCAGTTCCTTGTCTATTAAAAGGAAATTACAGAAGAACCCACTTTACAGTATGGATTGTGAAAATGAAAGGACTTAAAAGTATGAAGCACTTATTCGAGTGCCTACCGTAGAGTTTAATTAAGAGCAAGGTGCACTTAAAGACTCTTTAGATAACCATAATGGTAGGATTCATTTCATCTTAGTAAGTGTTGGATGAATGTATACAATGCGCACACAAAAAAGTATGACTTTATATGAAGATTCAATGCAGTAAGCCCCAGACAGAAGGCTAATTGTTATTTTGACTGCTTTAATACTGATCTTCTAGATGTCAATCTCATTAAGTCCTAGGAGGTTGGTGTTTGGCCATAAGACAGTAGATTCTTAGCAAGTATGGTACTCAAACTGTTGTGTTAACAACAGGAAGCCAAGCCTGGTGTTCATGAGCTTGTTCTTTTCTTCAATTTTCTTGGTGTCATTCCTAGTTCACTTTGACCAAATTCCAGCATCACCTTGGCAGGTCTCTATGGCAATTACTTAAGTTAAGAACATAAAATATAAAAATGTTTCTTTTTTTTTTGCCATGTGGGACCTAAGTCATTAGAGTTCACATTTGCATTGCTCCATCTATATAAGACATATACTTCGTTTTAAAAATGGTAATGCAAAGAAAGAGGGTGAATTTGGTAAATTTCGTTCTCTGCAATGCAGTTAAGACAAACAAAACCATTGACTATATACTAAGTATAATCAACACCTTTCAAACTCTGTGACTACCACACAATGTATAAAGACTACAGGGATTTTACCAGATACTGAGAAATAGATATTCTGGGCCTTCCTCTGATGTAATTTATTGAATCAATGCTGAACCAATCAGAGCCCTTGTCCCAAGAATTTGCAATCTGCCTAGGGATAATTGGAAGCAGAAAATGAAGAGATCAAGGAGACACGGGAGAGGGTTCTGCTGGGTCTAGCCACAGTGATGAAACATTGAAGGGAAGGGAAACCAGCTTTTTGTGAAAGGAAATGAGAGGTGAGAAATGAAGTCTGAAGAATGAAGGCAGCGGATTGGGGCTGGAGCTTGCTGGTCCATACACGAGGTGCTGGGTATGACTCAGAAAAAAGATCAGAGACAAAAGATATCAGATGGTTGAACATTGGAGCTGTGATGTTGTTGAATCTGAACCTGGCACCTCGTGCTCTTCGGGACACACTCTGTTCCTAAAAAATCATCCCTAGCCCTCTGCAGATTCTGGCTGATTTTACAGTTCCCAGTTCTAATGCTTCCTGAGGCTCAGCTGCCTCTTTAGCCCAAAAGCTTGTCAGAGACTGCTCTCAGTGTGTGTTGAGACAACCACAGAGTGTCTCTTTGCTGAAGCCACCTTCAGTGGATTTCTGTTCATTCCAACCGCAAGAATTCTGACGCACCCAGTGGAAAACTCTGATTACAATTAGGCTTATCAACAATAATCCTTATGTGCATTTAACACTCTGCACATTTATAAACTGCTTATTATTATTAATATCTACTACAAGCAAGTACCAGAGCGATGCTGCTGAAGCAGTCATCCAAGAACTAATAATTGGGTAGCAGCTGGAGGTTAAAAAGCAAGCTAGGGAGAGGCAATGGATTTACTGAGATGATAACTAATATGAAGAGCCATCACATCGCCGGAGTTAATTCCACTTACAAGAGCCCATCAGGGTTGGGTGACTGTAGATCAGTGAGACAGGAGGGGGAAATTTTCTTCTATTAGGAAAGAATAAAACAATGAAACAGATGGATTGCTGTTTTTAAAATTAAGATTACAAGAACACAAAACACCAGCTATGCTTAGCTGGTTCAGGGGGAAAAAAAATGGCTACCGCCTACATGGTTCCTAAGAAATACGCCTCAGTCCTACGGATGTCAATAAAGCATTAGGCAACTGTCAATTTAGTAATGGAAGTGCCGCCGAAGATTCATATTTAACAGGTACCAAATATAATAGACAATGGAAAAAGAGGGTTGGTGGGGATCTAAATTAACCAACCATGATTGAGGAAATAATTGAAGCAGTAAAAAGATCAATAAGAAATCAGGCCATTCTCCGGAACCTCAGAGTTTCTCGGTGGAGTATTGTAAAAGAAGACCATTTTTATTGGCTCATCCTATTTTGTCAGCACTAAGTCATGTAGTTCAGGCACCCAGTCACTGCCCAATGGGCTCAGAATGAGAATGAGGCTACGCAAAGAGCCAGCAAGAGACTGCAAGATAGGAACTTAGCTACATGCCTGCTTCTAGGTCATGCAGCCCCTCGGCCAGAACAGTAACAATAGGAACATTGCTATGGGTTATAAATAATACAGGAGTTGTGTTGCTTAAGGAAACCTGAAAAGAGTGGGAAGATGCCATGATAGTAGAAAAAAAATCCCTCTTAGGGCTGAGGAGGTGGCTCAGTGAGTGACGTGTTTGGTATGCAAGCGAGAGGGCCTGAGTTTGGATCTCCAGCATCCACGTAAAAAGACTGGCAGGTCGGTGTGTGTGTGTGTGTGTGTGTGTGTGTGTGTGTGTAGAACCCCTTGTTGGAGTGTGGGGACACAGGTAGATCCATGGAGTTTTCTGGCCAGTCAGCCTAGCTGAACTGACATGTTCCAGGTTCAGGGAGAGTCTTGTCTCCAAAAATAAGGGAGAACATTTAACCAGATGTTGACCTCTGGCCTGCATATGCTCACACATCTACTTATGCACATGTACATAAATGAACACATACAAACACACACTACACACACACACACACACACACACACACACACAATAACACCCTTAAACTCACATTCACAGAGACACTATTAGAATATGAGTCATTTTCTTTTCAATATTTTCTACTGACTATGAGAATAATATACCTATTTTCTTGAATATATACCACCTAAAACCAGTACCCTGATTCTCCTGTAATACTCTTCTGTATTTTTGCTTTCCACTTAATATTTAGTGAAAGTTTTCTCTTTTCATTTATTTTTGAATGCTCCATTACACATTATTGCACGGATTTCTCATACATCAACTAACATCAGATATTTAAACAGCTTCCATTTCACCCATTCTTAGTGTTTATATTTCTGAAGTTTTTCTATGCTGGAACTGTCATCTGCAATGGGACAGCATTTGGGGTGAGGTCTTTGGCAGGTAAGTGGATTATGAGGGTAGTAGAACACTGATAATACCCTGTCCCTTTCACCTCCATGTGAGGACGGAGAAAGAAAGCAACATCTAAAAATCAGGAAGAAAGCCCTCACAGGACCTGACCCTGCCGGCGCCTGGATCATAGAGCTCCTCATTCTAGAACCAATACAAACCACCGTCAGTGGTTTAAACTACCTGGATTAACATACCTTCTTAGAGCAGCACAAACCACAACCATGCTTCTTAAAAACATGCCTCTTCCCCCAAAAGTAGAGTTTATTTCCATTCTCTTTACTCATGCCTTCTATTCTGGTCTTTACTATAAAGTTCTGTGCCATGAGAGGCTAAACCCTGGGCAGTCTTCGTCTGGATAGCTTTGGGCAGTGAAAGGCATAGGCAGGACAGAAATGAGAAACTAGGCTATCCCTCCCATTCCTGTGCTGCTGCTGCTGATTTTCTGGACTATTTCCTTCCCTTCTGAGAGTGGGCCTACTCACAGCGGTTCCAACTCTTCAGAAGCTCAGTCCAAAAGCCTCCATCCCTTTGTTCCTCAATTGCCTGCTGTCACTAGTCCCCCTGTGAGTCAGGAACTTGGGTGATTTCTTTAATCTACTCTGTACTTCCTCTGAATTCCCTTTAGATTGTCATATTATTGCTATTGAAAATTACAACAAACAGCTTGCATACAATGTGCTATATAACAACTCTGTGGAGTTATTTACTTATAAAACTATAAAACCTCAATATTACATAATCCCCACTATAAATAAAGAGATGATTGAGGTAGGTAAAATACTTACATGAAACAGAATGGTCTATATTCTAGAATTTTTTTCCAAAACTTTTTACACTTTCTCATTTCTCTTGATTCCTTTCCTATGTATTTTTACCTTTATTTTTTATAACATTTTTATTTATTTAATTTATTTTTATTTATTTATTATTTTTTGGTTTTTTGAGACAGGGTTTCTCTGTAGCTTTGGAGCCTATCCTGGAGCTAGCTCTTGTAGGCCAGGCTGGCCTCGAACTCATAGAGATCCACCTGCCTCTGCCTCGTGAGTGCTGGAATTAAAGGCATGTGCCACCACCGCCTGGCCATTTTTTATTTTTGAAATTATCATTTTCCCCTTTTCTCTCCTCCCCTCAATACTTCCAATACAGCCCCTTTGCTCTCTCTCGAATTCATTGGCTCTTTTTCTTTAATTGTTATAAGACATCCCTTCCAAACACACACACAGAGACAGAGTACTAAAACATAAGTACAACTTGTTCTGTCTATATAGTGTTACTCATATGAACATCCCCTTTGTGTTGACCATTTGGCATTGGATAACCGACTACTTTGTTCTATATTCTTAACAAACTACATGCTTCCCTGTCTTCCAACCTTTGTTTAAGCCTTTGCCTTACACTGGATTGTCCTTAAGGTTCTCCTTACTCATTCAGACTGAAGCCCTACTACCTTCATGAGAGTCTAAGGACCACATTCATCTCTCTTAAGAGATGGAGCTGTGATGTACAGGCAGTTGTTGGTAGTCATGTGTGATTAAGTACAGGTTAACCAAGGTTACAGATGCTATTCCTTAGTTATCCTAACTATAGCTCAGTCTTCAGTCACCACATGTAGCTGCTGGATGCTGCACTAAGCACTCTAAATCTAGAATATTTACACCAATTCAGGAAGTCCTACTGGACTAAGCCAGTCTAGGCTCAACTCAGTACTACATCTCAATTTTACTCTTGTTCTCTAGTCACATTGGACTTAGAGAATCAAGAAATAATAATAACCTCAAAGGAGTCTGTGTTCTTCCTTATGACCCAAGTAGTGTTGGGCACAAAGGGCATACGTAATAAAAAACCCTGGATGACTCCGGCAATAAGCATGAAGAGATGTCAGTAGATATTAGAACAAGAAAGGTATAGACTGGATAGTTTGGAGATAGCAGGTGGGGATTTTTCTGTTCTGGAAGAACTCAGGTGGGGGGTTCTTTGTGGCGAAAAATTTTGTCATGTAGTCAGAAAATAACTTATCCCAATTGTTGGAAGGTATCTGTCAAGGAGCTACACATCTGGCTAAGGATCCAAAAGAACCCAAATGCACTGGTATATACTGAAGCATCTGTATCTGCCTCTGGCTTCACTCACAAACAATGAGAAGCTATTCTTTGCTATTGGGGCGCCTTCGCTTGTGATTCCTGTTGACAAAGACACTGCCCTGTGTCGGAAGCAATTTACTAGATGTGATGAAGCTGTACACCCGCTCAGCTCCTCAGCTTGCGAGGACTGCGAATTGGAACAGAATTCCAGCACTTGACTTATGAGAACAGACTTGTAAAAGGTGCATTCTATCTTTACAGTAATCTCCAGAAAGCACGGCGCTTAGAGGCAGATCCACTTACTATCGACCGTTTAATTAGATATGGGCACAATCACTTTGCAAATATATCCCTTTTAATCCTCATAGAGACTCTATGAACTAGGTATTTTTATTCTCATTTTTTTTTTTTTGAGAATACTTACCTTTGTGTGCTTATTTCATTCACCAGTAGTTATATGGGAAAGAACAGAGTTGGGATAATAATTGAGATGAGTTTTTGACTCTAAAGTCCAAGTTTTGAGCCACTTTGCTGTGGGTTACATACCTCAGTGTTAACAGGACAGTGTTGTATATGGGCGAGCAGCCTGTGGCAACACAGGGCACAGCCTGGCCCTATAATACTGGATTATGCTACCCCCTTTTCAATAGTTTCTTGTCTACCTCAAAATTTTCCTGATATTTGTTTCAACAAAATGTTATCAGAAGAGATTTCTGAGTTCCACAAAGGCTGCCCTGAATATCAGGGAAGAATATAACTTCCGGTTCTCACACTTAACATAGACGCCAAGGGGAGGGGAGGGAAGAGATGCTGAACAGGCTAGTGACAGCACAACCTGTCTCCAGCATTCTGGATACCTATGTCGCGAAGGTTCGAAAAACAGATCCTGCCGCTACCACTTCCTATTGGTGCTCCGTTCTTGGATGTCTTGCACATTTCACAGGCTGTTTCAAAGGGTTCATAAATCAGCATTCTCAATTCTGGGCCAAACCCTCGTCTCATCTTCCTCTTCCCAGCCTCTTTCATACCACTGGCTCCTTTGTCATTGTGGGGACTCAGGCAAGTTACCTGGTTTCTCAGTAGTGTATATGGTATATGTTGTGTGTATGTGTGTGTGTGTATGTGTGTGTGTGTATGTGTGTGTGTTTGTGTGTGTGTATGTGTGTGCATGTGTGTGTGTGCATGTGTGTGTATGTGTGTGTGTGTGCATGTGTGTGTGTGTGTGTGTGTGCATGTGCACTCACATAGTGGCCAGAGATCAACAGTGGGTGTCTTTCTTCATTGCTTTCCATTTTATTTTTTAAGACCGAATGTCTCACTGAACACAGAACATGCTTACTCAGGTAGACAGGCTGCCCACTGAACTCCATGGATCCACCTGTCTTTCCTTTCCTTGCTCCTGTGCTGGAGTCAACCTGTCTTTCCTTTCCTTGCTCCTGTGCTGGAGTCAGAGGGATACACTGTGAGGCCTGGCTTTTATTTCTGCTGTATCTAAACTCAGGATTTTAATCAGTACAGCAAGCTCTTTAGCCACTGGAAGTCTCTCCTTAGCTCTAGGCTCTCTTAATTTAAAAAATTCTTTCTTTCTTTCTTTCTTTCTTCCTTTCTTTCTTTCTTTCTCTCCTTCCTTCCTTCCTTCCTTCCTTCCTTCCTTCCTTCCTTCCTTCCTTCCTTCCTTTCTTTCTTTTTGTATAGGACAGGACTGTACCAGTCAGAAGAAAATTTGAAAAGTTGGTCCTCTACCTTTAATTTCGCATGGGTTCTTGCTACCAAGCTCAGATATTTTAGCCTGAAGGCAAGCATCTTTACTGCTGCGCCACTTTTTTTCCTGACCTGGACTAATTTTTCACTTTCTTTCTATCCTCACATCCAATCCATCACCAAATCCAGCTGACTCTACCTTAATACAGATTTATCCTTGTCATCTGGAGCACTTCCCTAGCCCTAACCACCACTGGCGCTCACCTGGAACTTTGCAAACGGATCGATTAGCATGGGTCCTGACCCAATTAGAGTGGTATTCTCATAAGAAAAAGAGATTAGTGTAAGGCCTAATACAGAGGGAGGAACATCTGAAAACACATTACTCTTCTAGCAATGAAGGGGAGGGACCTAAAAGGCAAGTGGTCCTGCCAACATCTGAGTCTAGCACCAGTGCTAAGATGGAGAGACAACCCATTTGTTATGTAAACCACTCTGTTTGTGGTACTGTGATATAGTGGCCTTAGGAAAATTAGTATTATCTCATATCATGTTCTACAACTATTTAGAACATTCATTGTTTATATTATGTTCCCAGCTGAAGCTCTAGTACAAAACACAGGGTTATGATGAACTTTCATAAAGTCGGTGCAGCCAATTATAACAACAACGATGGCCTGCTAAACAACAGTGTGATAATGTTGAAGAGTGTATCACTCCCATTGCTTCTTTTAGCAGCTCTGAGACTGACAGACTTGTTTAAAATCACTTAACACTTTTATACCTGTGTTTCTCCATCTACAATATGATAGTAGTAGCTCAAATCTCAACAAGTTTTGTTAGGATAAACTATAAAGCAAACAGAGTGCTTAGAACAGGGTGGGCACATAGTGAACATATAACAAACAATAATGATTGTTGTCAGCATTATTGTCACTTTGGCCTCATGAATTCAGTATGCAGGGTCTCAGGACAATTTTGATAAAATTTGGCTAAATTAAAAGCATATGTTTCTGTCCGGTGCTCCAATTTGGGTCTCTGTCTCTGTCTCCTTTCATCGCCTGATGAAGGTTAATATTCAGGGGGATGCCTATATGTCTGTCTTTGGATTCACCTTCTTATTTAGCTTTTCTAGGATTGCAAATTATAAGCTCACTGTCCTTTAATTATGGCTAGAAACCAAATATGAGTGAG